>NC_142471.1:48459393-48762424 GCF_049115385.1 Moschus berezovskii | reverse complement strand
AGGGACTTCCTGCAGTCGGCTCCAATCATATTAAAGGTCAGGACATCACGCACTGACGTCACAACAGAGGTCTAGGGTGATCATGCACTGTTCATGCAAGGGGACGTGTTCAGGGGCCAATCACAATTTTTTGTGATTATCTGGGGCCGCGCCCTCCTGACATCCATCAGACGCAATCATTATGGGTGCACCTTTGCCATGGGTCTTTTTTCAGCTATGTGCCCTATATCGAAGTATTGATGCTTTTGAACTGTGGTATTGTAGAAGATTCTTATGAGTCCCTTGGACCGCTAGGAGATCCAAGCAATCCATCCTGCAGGAGATCAGTCCTGGGTTTTCGTTGGACAGACTGAAGCTGAAGGTGAAACTACAATATTTTGGCCACCTGATGCAAAGAAAAGACCCTGATGCTGGGAAAGATTGAGGGAAGGAGGAGAAGGGGATGACACAAGATGAGGTGGTTGGATGGCATCACCGACTCAATGGACATGAGTTTGGGTAAAATACAGGAGTTGGTGATTGTCAGGGAGGTCTGGCATGCTGCAGTCCATGGGGCCACAAAGAGTCGGACATGACTGAGCGACTGAACTGAACTGAATGATACTGCAGTCAGGCAGTCATTCAGTCACTCAGTCGTGTCCGACTCTTTGCAACCTCATGAATCACAGCACGCCAGGCCTCCCTATCCATCACCACCTCCCAGAGTTCACTCAAACTCATGTCCATCGAGTCGGTGATGCCATCCAGCCATCTCATTCTCTGTCGTCCCCTTCTCCTCCCACCCCCAATCCCTCCCAGCATCCGAGTCTTTTCCAGTGAGTCAACTCGCCTCATGAGGTGGTCAAAGTATTGCAGTTTCAGCTTTAGCATCAGTCCTTCCAATGAACACACAGGATTGTTCTCCTTTAGAATGGATTGGTTGGATCTCCTTGCAGTCCAAGGGACTCGCAAGAGTCTTCTCCAGCACCACAGTTCAAAAGCATCAATTCTTCGGCAATCAGCTTTCTTCACAGTCCAACTCTCACATCCATACATGACCACGGGAAAAACCATAGCCTTGACTAGACCGACCTTTGTTTTCAAAGCAATGTCTCTGCTTTATAATATGCTATCTAGGTTGGTCATAGGAGCCTGGTGGGCTGCTGTCTATGGGGTTGCACAGAGTTGGACACGACTGATGTGACTTAGCAGCAGCAGCAGCAGGTTGGTCATAACTTTCCTACCAAGGAGTAAGCGTATTTTAATTTCATGGCTGCAGTCAGTATCTGCAGAGATTTTGGAGCACAAAAAATAAAGTCTGACACTGTTTCCACTGTTTCCCCATCTATTTCCCAAGAAGTGATGGGACCAGATGCCATGATCTTAGTTTTTTGAATGTTGAGCTTTAAGCCAACTTTTTCTCTCTCCTCTTTCACTTTCATCAAGAGGCATTTTAGTTCCTCTTCACTTTCTGCTATAAGGGTGGTGTCATCTGCATATCTGAGGTTATTGATATTTCTCCCAGCAATCTTGATTCCAGCTTGTGCTTTTTCCAGCTCAGCGTTCCTCATGATGTATTCTGCATAGAAGTTAAATAAGCAGGGTGACAATATACAACCTTGACGTACTCCTTTTCCTATTTGGAACCAGTCTGTTGTTCCATGTCCAGTTCTAACTGTTGCTTCCTGACCTGCATATAGGTTTCTCAAGAGGCAGGTCAGGTGGTCTGATATGCCCATCTCTTTCAGAATTTTCCACAGTTTATTATGATCCAAACAGTCAAGGCTTTGGCATAGTCAATAAAGCAGAAATAGATGTTTTTCTGGAACTCTCTTGCTTTGTCCATGATCCAGCAGATGTTGGCTATTTGATCTCTGGTGCCTGTGCCTTTTCTAAAACCTGCTTGAACATCTGGAAGTTCACAGTTCACATATTGTTGAAGCCTGGCTTGGAGAATTTTGAGCATGACTTTACTAGCGTGTGAGATGAGTGCAATTGTGCGGTAATTTGAGCATTCTTTGGCATTGCCTTTCTTTGGGACTGGAATGAAGACTGACCTTTTCCAGTCCTGTGGCCACTGCCGAGTTTTCCACATTTTCTGGCATATTGAGTGCAGCACTTTCACAGCATCATCTTTCACGATTTGAAACAGCTCAACTGGAATTCCATCACCTCCACTAGCTTTGTTCCTA
Source organism: Moschus berezovskii (assembly GCF_049115385.1). Classification (NCBI taxonomy): domain Eukaryota; kingdom Metazoa; phylum Chordata; class Mammalia; order Artiodactyla; family Moschidae; genus Moschus; species Moschus berezovskii. Next base: position 48,760,253 of record NC_142471.1, on the reverse strand, counting down.
GTGATGCTCTCTAAGGCCCACTTGACTTCACATTCCAAGATGTCTGGCTCTAGGTGAGTGATCACGTTATCGTGAGTATCTTGGTTGTGAAGATCTTTTTTGTACAGTTCTTCTGTGTATTCTTGCCACCTCTTCTTAATATCTTCTGCTTCTGTTAGGTCCATAGCATTTCTGTCCTTTATCGAGCCCATCTTTGCTTGAAATATTCCCTTGGTATATCTCATTTTCTTGAAGAGATCTATAGTCTTTCCTATTCTGTTTTTTTCTCTATTTCTTTGCACTGATAGCTGAGGAATGCTTTCTTATCTCTCCTTGCTATTATTTGGAACTCTGCCTTCAGATGCTTATATCTTTCCTTTTCTCCTTTAGTCTTCGCGTGTCTTCAGTTATTTGTAAGTCATCCTCAGACAGCCATTTTGCTTTTTTGCATTTCTTTTCCATGGCGATGGTCTTGGTCCGTCTCCTGTACAATGTCACGAACCTCCGTCCACAGTTCATCAGGCACTCTGTCTATCAGATCTAGTCCCTTAAATCTATTTCTCACTTCTACTGTATAATAATAAGGGATTCTATTTAGGTCATATACTGCAAGTGCTTCTTAAAAGCAAATTTTGAGAACCATTTATGATGGTGATTAACTCACCTTCTCATAGACTCTTCAGGCTAGAGTGAAGTAACTGACAAGTTAGTAGGAGATAATATATTGTAAGTAATATGAGAAGTAAAAAGAAGGAGCACAAATATTGGTATGAATGCACATAATTTATAGACTCACAGTAGAGAATACGCAGCAACTGAGTAAGCAGAAGAAATTTCCCAAAGCTACAAGAATATAACATTTTAATCTCAGAAGTAACAGTTAGCATTTTTTCTGCTTTATAGGCTGTAGCTGAGCATGTGTCTGATGTTTATAGCAGGGACCAATACAGGGATAATTCATTAATAATCTTAAAATTCATTTTAAGAGTGTTTATAAACTTTGTACATCCTTCTAAATGTGAGGCAAAATGACTCATACTGTTTAGTTTTCCTAAGAACACAGGGATACATTATGATACTGTATATTTTTAGCTCTAGTTCAGCAATCATTTCTTCAAATCAGACACATCTTAGAATTTAAGCACAGAATGACAGAGAGAAATGAAGGAATAGTGATAGGCCCTAGGCAGTATATATTTTTTCATCTTTGATTTGGGAAACAGAGACTTTAATGAAAGTACTGTCCCTCTCTTTGACCAAAATTCCATTTGCAGCCTATATATATATATATATATAATTTATATATATATATAATTTATATATATATAATTTATATATATATATAATTTATATATATATATATATTATTATTATTATTTGAGATGAAGATCCTTCAAGAAGCAGCTTGCAGGCAACCAAATGTTTGACTATCATTACCAAAGGTTAAGGGAAATATTACTGAAAGATCTGCCTAAAGAAACCAGAATTGGATCCAGGTTTAAGCTCTCTGATATAAGTACCTTAGTGTTTCAGAGGCTTTATAAAGTTTTTTTTGTTTGTTTTTTTTTAACCTCAGTGACCCAACAGTTGTCCTTACTCAGTTTGCTTTCTTCCAGGTGATGAGGAACCAAACTCCCTCCATTTTGTCTCTGTCTTCCTCCCAATTTTCATTGTCCTCTCCAGCCGGCAGATGGACAAAAAGGATGGGAGGTATGGTGTCGTGAGCCAGGGTTAGAAGTAGTATGTATCATTTCTGTTCCCATCTTCTTGGCTGTAGTCCAGTGACATGGCCTCACCTAACTCCAAAGGAGGCTAGAAAATATAGCTTAGCTGTGGGAGTTGGGTGAGCAACCAGTAATTTGGGCAATTTATCTCTTCGTAGATAAAGATTTTTATTTCCTGAGTTTACTTTCTGAGAACAAAGGAAAATTATATACTTATCAATTCTATTTTTCAGGTATGTGTGTATCTGTGATCCAACCAGTCCATTCTAAAGGAGATCAATCCTGGGTGTTCACTGGAAGGACTGATGCTAAAGCTGAAACTCCAATACTTTGGCCACCTCATGCGAAGAGTTGACTCACTGGAAAAGACTCTAATGCTGGGGGGGATTGGGGGCGGGAGGAGAAGGGGATGACAGAGAATGAGATGGCTGGATGGCATCACCGACTCAATGGACATGAGTTTGAGTGAACTCCGGGAGTTGGTGATGGACAGGGAGGCCTGGTATGCTGTGATTAATGGGGTCACAGAGTTGGACATGACTGAGCAACTGAACTGTACTGTGTACATATGAGTTTCAATAATTATTCTGTCAAAACCCACTAAAGCAGAAGTTTGCCCACACTCTCTTATTACCCTCCTTTTAGCATGTCTTTCTGTTTCAGGTTATACCTCTTCTTTAACTTCAGACTTCTGACAGAACCTAGTGTTCCCATCATTATATAAAAATATTGAACTCTTCCTAGCATACAGGTAGTCTATATTCTTTTCTGGATCTCGGATCCTCTTCAAAATGGATATGTTTGTTGCTTCACAATTTTAACCACTAATAGCCATAACAAAATGTAAGCTAGTCTTAGTGAATAACTGCATAGTGTTTCTCACAAAATAGTTCCTAAATTCACTGCATCATAATCTGAGGTACTTGTTAAAGACGCAAAATTTAAACCAGAAATTGGGAGTTAGAATCTTCCAGAGATGACTGAAGTCAACAATTAAAAAATATACCTCCACATTATTCTACTGCACTCACATATTTGGATTCTTATAGTAACTTTAGAAAAGTAATTTGTGTGTGTGTGTGTGTGTGGCAACTATGACACGTGGAAAGAAATGTTGAGCATGAAAGTGAAAGTGTTAGTCGCTTAGTTGTGTCTGACTCTTTGTGATGCCATGGACTGTAGCCCACCAGGCTCCTCTATCCACGGAATTTTTCAGGCAAGAATCCTGGTGTGGGTTGCCATTTCCTTCTCCAGGGGATTTTCCTGACCCAGGGATTAAATACAGGTCTCCTGCATTGCAGGCATATTCTTTACCATCTGACCCATGAGGAAAGCCAATTTTGAATTTGATTAACAAAGCTACTGCTGGTATTTTGTCACTGAAACTCCAATACTGAAACTCCAATACTGAAACTCCAATACTTTGGCCACCTCATGCGACGAGTTGACTGACTGGAAAAGACTCTGATGATGGGAGAGATTGGGGGCGGGAGGAGACAGAGACGACAGAGAATGAGATGGCTGGATGGCATCACCAGCTCGATGGACATGAGTTTGAGTGAACTCCGGGAGTTGGTGATGGACAGGGAGGCCTGGCGTGCTGTGATTCCTGGGGTCACAAAGAGTCAGACACGACTGAGCAACTGAACTGAACTGAAAGCACCTAATCCTCAGTTGTTTGGTCTATAAGTGGTATCATAATAATGAATTAGTTAATGCCTGATAGCATGAAGGTGTTCAATACCCAAGAATTGACTGCTAATCTGTCAAAATTGTAAGCGGACAAAAATCTGCTTTTTTCACTAAAAAGACAATCAGGTAGGTGACAAAATCAATACTAAGGTGAACAGATACAAATTTAATTTTTCAACAGCTATTTGCTTTTGTTTTTAATATTTAAACTTCTTAAGACATTATTTACTGTAACTTGTCCAGCTATCTCTGCAGTCTAACCACAATTCTGTCTCAGCCACAAATCCACATACATTTTCCGTTAAGCCACATTACCACTTTTCTGTTCCTGGACAAATTATTATCCTATATTTGTTTTTTTTTCCCCCTCAGCTTATTTACCTAGCATATGGTTCACTCTAAAATTTCTTGGCAAAATATACCTCTTACAAAGGTCTGTTTCATATTCCACTATTTCTAGGACATCCCCTGGATCTATTTCATCTCATGGAGTTGGCTCCCCACTTCACATATTTCTGTGAGTGAAAGTTGCTCAGTCATGTCTATTTATAGCCCAGTAGGCTCTGTCCATGGACTTCTTCAGATCAGAATACTGGAGAGGGTTGCTGTTCTCTTCTCAACCCAGGGATTGAAGTCAGGTCTCCCATGTTGCAGGTGGATTCTTTAACGTCTGAGCCACCAGGAAAGCCCAGTGTATTTATGGTATGTTGATTTTCACAGATTTTAATAGGCAGAGCAAAAATATTTATCATATATGCCAGATGTCTAACAATTAGTAACTGAATGGGGTAATATGGGAGTGGAAGGAGGAAAAATGATCCATCACCTTTATGGACATTACACAAGAGCCAGAATTGACTGCTGATGTGTATTACATCAGTGGGTGCTGAGAATGACCATTAGTACTAAATGTTTATATAATTTACACCTATAGGAATCAAAGCCAATTAGAATCTGGCACACCATATTATGGCAGCAAATTTTCATTTAAACTCAAGTTGTAAAACTTTTGCCAGATAACCAAAGATTTTTGTGATGAAAGGATACTTGAATTATTTGTTATGATTACACCCTAAGTACTGAACTCACTTCTCTGAGGTCTTCAGTCTTTTAATCCAGGTAATTCAAGTGGATTTTTGAAAGATCATTTCATGAAGGGAAATATAATGTTCAAACAGACTCTGGTTGCCTTCACAAGCCTATTCTCATATTAGACATATTTAGGATAGCACAAGTTATATAAGTAATCTGTATTTCTAGTAACCTGTATTCTCTTTGTATTCCTAGGTATGGGCTGTTCAGCAAAAACCATCTACAAAGAAGCAAGCAACCACTGCTTGACAAAATATGAGCAACAAAGGGAGTTTGGTGTTTCTTATTCAACAGCACAAGAGTAACATCAGAGATAGTCATGCAAAAGGGACATTGTATGTTAATATAAAATGTCTCAAGGCACAGATGTAAAGAACAGACTTTTGGACTCTGTGGGAGAAGGTGAGGGTGGGATGATTAGAGAGATAGAATTGAAACATGTATATTATCATATGTGAAGTAGATTGCCAGTCCAGGTTCGATGCATGAGACAGGGCACTCAGGACTGGTGCACTGGGACAACCCTGAGGGATGGGATGGGGAGGGGAGGGAGGTAGAGGGGGTTCAGGATGGTGGACACATGTACATCCATGGCTGATTCATGTCAATGTATGTCAAAAACCACTACAATATTGTAAAGTAACTAGCCTCCAATTAAAATAAATAAATTAATTTTTTTAAAAAAAAAGGTCTCAAGGGATTAGAGAAATTGCAATCAAGGGACTGAGAGCTAAAGTATAAAACTTTGGGACTCTGTGGGAGAGGGTGAGGGTGGGATGATTTGGGAGAATGGCATTGAAACATGTATATTATCATATGTGAAACGAATCGCCAATTCAGGGTCGATTCATGTTACAGGATGCTCAGGGCTGGTGTGCCGGGATGACCCAGAGGGAGGATAAGGGGAGGAGGGAGGTGGGAGGGGGGTTCAGGAAGGGGAACTCATGTACACCCGAGGTGGATTCATGTCAATGTATGGCAAAACCAACCAATATAATATTGTAAAATAATTAGCCTCCAATAAAAAAAAGAAAAAAACTTTATGGAAATCTTTGGAGGATTTGTTACAAGGATGGAAATTATTTATTTAGATTTCTGCCAAACACACACACCTCTACAAAAACAATGATACCTAGATTTTAAATGTTCTATTTTTCAGATTTTGCATAATTCACATAATTACTAATACGGGAAATACTAGATAAACTTCAATCCAAATTGAGCAAAACAAATATATTGTTTGTCACAAAACTTTTTTTTGTCAAAGTAAGACACATCCGGGAAGCAAGCATCTTGTGAATTCTAAGACAGCACTAAGTGAAAACTCTGTTCCTAATAAAAAATTCAAAACTTAACCAGGCTGTCATTTAGCTTCTTTACAAATAAACAGGATACTCAGGTAAAAAATAGCAAACTGTTGACAGTAATCAGTACTACAACAAAGTGAGATGGGTTTCCTGTAGCTTCCAGGTGTCTTCATGATTGAAATAAATGACTCTTTAAAACACAACACAAAGTCAATTAAATTTATAAAGAGAAAATGATGTCTAACTTCACATTTTAGAATATATGTAATGTACATATTTTTAAAAACTATTTTAAGCTCAACATATGTCACTAGGAAGAACAAAGTGAAAGTGAAAGTGAAGTGAAAGTCGCTCAGTCGTGTCCGACTCTTTCCGACCCCATGGACTGTATGGTCCATGGAATTCTCCAGGCCAGAATACTGGAGTGGGTAGCCTTTCCCTTCTCCAGGGGAGCTTCCCAACCCAGGGATCGAACCCATGTCTCCCACATTGCAGGCAGATTCTTTACCAGCTGAGCCACAAGGGAAGCCCAAACACAACATCAAATAGCTCTATAATCTAAGTTCACGAAGTGAAATTAAATACTATAACATGTCTAACAGAAAATATTATTTTATTGAAAAGCCTTTTGAAAAAGACAGTTCCTTTAAATTATACCCTAGTTGTTGGGAACTAAGTTTCTAGAGATATAGAGATGTTAACACAAAGGCAAAAATCATTTCATTAATTACTGGGAGAGTGATGTCAATATCAGCTGTGCAGGCTGAGGCTGGAGGGACATATTTCTCTCCAGTGGCACCTGGATTCTGAGGAAGGACCTCAGTGACTGGGGAAGTGGGGAGAAAAGGAAAGGGAGATGACTAGAATATCAAAGTGTCATGTTTCTTGCTGTCTGCTTCTAGATCTCAACGGAGAACTGCTCATGAACCTCTGGACATTCCCCACTTTCCCAGTGGAATCCCCAAAACCCCAGATACTAAGTCCACACCTCATCTCCGCTGTGGACTCCTTGTGCCCACTCCTTGGTGCACCCTCACGATCCAGTACCTATAAAAGAAACAACAAACACGTTATAGTGCCACCTTCTGGGATAAAAAATGTTTCTAATATTGACTATGCTTAAGCCTTTGACTGTGTGGATCACAATAAACTGAGGAAAATTCTGAAAGAGAGGGGAATACCAGACCACCTGACCTACCTCTTGAGAAACCTGTATGCAGGTCAGGAAGCAACAGTCAGAATGGTACATGGAACAACAAACTGGTTCCAAATAGGAAAAGGAGTACGTCAAGGCTGTATATTGTCACCTTGCTTATTTAACTTATATGCAGAGTACATCATGAGGAATGCTGGGCTGGAAGAAGCACAAGATGCAATCAAGATTGACGGGAGAAATATCAATAACCTCAGATATGCAGATGACACCACCCTTATGGCAGAAAGTGAAGAGGAACTCAAAAGCCTCTTGATGAAAGTGAAAGAGGAGAGTGAAAAGGTTGGCTTGAAGCTCAACATTCAGAAAACTAAGATCATGGCATCTGGTCCCATCACTTCATGGGAAATAGATGGAAAAACAATAGAAACAGTGTCAGACTTTATTTTTTGGGGCTCCAAAATCACTGCAGATGCTGATTGCAGCCATGAAATTAAAAGACGCTTACTCCTTGGAAGGAAGTTATGACCAACCTTGATAGTATATTAAAAAGCAGAGACATTACTTTGCCAACCAAGGTCCGTCTAGTCAAGGCTATGTTTTTTTCCCGTGGTCATGTATGGATGTGAGAGTTGGACTGTGAAGAAAGCTGATCGCCGAAGAATTGATGCTTTTGAACTGTGGTGTTGGAGAAGACTCTTGAGAGTCCCTTGTACTGCAAGGAGATCCAACCAGCCCATTCTAAAGGAGATCAATGCTGCTACTGCTACTGCTGCCAAGTCACTTCAGTCGTGTCCGACTCTGTGTGACCCCATAGACAGAAGCCCACCAGGCTCCCCCGTCCCTGGGATTCTCCAGGCAAGAACACTGGAGTGGGTTGCCATTTCCTTCTCTAATGTGTGAAAGTGAAAAGTGAAAGTGAAGTTGCTCAGTCGTGTCCGACTCTTAGCGACCCCACAGACTGCAGGCTACCAGGCTCCTCCATCCATGGGATTTTCTAGGCAAGAGTACTGGCGTGGCTTGCCATTGCCTTCTCCGAAGGAGATCAATCCTGGGTATTTATTGGAAGGACTGATGCTAAAGTTGAAACTGCAATACTTTGGCCACCTCATGCGATGAGTTGACTCACTGGAAAAGACTCTGATGCTGGGAAAGGTTGGGGGCGGGAGGAGAAGGGGACGACCGAGAGTGAGATGGCTGGATGGCATCACCGACTCTGTGGACATGAGTCCGAGTGAACTCCGGGAGTTGTTGATGGACAGGGAGGCCTGGCGTGCTGTGATTCATGGGGTCGCGGAGAGTCGGACACGACTGAGCGACTGAACTGAACTGAGCCAGCTTGTTGAACCATAAGATTCAAAGACAAAAGAAAGTCTTAATTTACGAAGATGTCTGCTACTTCAAATGCGAAAGGAAAAATGAATACCTCTAAACACGATGAAAGACAGTAAAACCAACAGAAAATGGTAATTCTCCAGCAACTAAATTCAAAGGCACAAACTTCTGCAATCTAATAAAGAATTCTAAATAGCCGTCATGAAGAAATTAAATGAGCTACAAGAGAACCTAAAAGGCAATTCTATGAATTCAGAGTAAAAATAATGAATGTAATCAGTTCTCTACCAGAGATTGAAATTCTCAAGCTTCCCCAAGTTGGGGAAAGAACTGGGCATACAAATTATTATATGAAATAATGTATTGTGATGTAATGTATTATATGAATAATTATACAATTATTTCAATGCAAAAAGACCTTCTTCTCCTAGACACATAATGAAACTGTCAAAAAATCAATGACAAATAAAGAAACTTAAAGGCAGGTAGGGTAAAAAACAAAGTGACCAAGGCAACCTACTAAGAAACTCCTAGTAAGCTATCAGAAGATTTCTCACTAGAAACTCTAGGTGGGCCAGAAGAGGGTGAAGTAAAATATATTGTTGTTGAAAGATAAACACTGTCAGCCAAGAATGTTTTATCTGACAAAGTTATTTTTCAGAGATGAGGGAGAAACAATGGCTTTCAAAGACAAACAGAAGCTGAAGAAGTTAGCACCTAACTTGCAAGACATACTGAAAAGATGTTCTTCAAGCTGGAATGAAATTAGTCAGAGACAGGAAAACATATGAAAGTATATAACACACTGGTATCAGTGGGGGGAAAAACAGAATAAGAAAACTGCAACTTTATATTAGAACGTTGCTTTATCCAGTAAACCACATTATACGTTTAAAGGAAAAGAATATTTTAAATAACTATAACTGCTATAATTTATTAACCAATTCAACAATCAGTTCAGTACAGTTCAGTTGCCCAGTCGTGTCGGACTATTTGAGACCCCATGGACTGCAGCACGCCAGGCCTCCCTGTCCATCATCAACTCCCCAAATCCACTCAAACTAATGTCCATCGAGTCAGTGATGCCACCAGACCTCATTCTCTGTTGTCCCCTTCTTCTCTTGCCTTCAATCTTTCCTTAGCATCAGAGTCTTTTCAAATGAGTCAACTCTTCCCATCAGGTGGCAAAAGTATTGGAGTTTCAGCTTCAACATCACTCCCTCCAAATATTCAGGACTGATTTCCTTTAGGATGGACTGGTTGGACCTCTCCGCGCAGTACAAGGGACTCTCAAGAGTCTTCTCCAACACCACAATTCAAAAGCATCAATTATTTATTGCTCAGCTCTCTTTATATTCCAATTCTCATATCCATACAGGACTACTGGAAAAACCATAACCTTGACATACCTTGGTTGGCAAAGTAATGTCTCTGCTTTTTAATATGCTATCTAGGTTGGTCATAACTTTCCTTCCAAGGAGCAAGTGTCTTTTAATTTTATGGTTGCAGTCACCATCTGCAGTGATTTTGGAGCCCCCCAAAATAAAGTCTGTCACTGTTTCCCCATCAATTTCCCATGAAGTGATAGGACCAGATGCCATCTTAGTTTTCTGAATGTTGAACTTTAAGCCAACTTTTTTACTCTCCGCTTTCAGTTTCATGAAGAGGCTCTTTAGTTCTTCTTCACTTTCTCCATAAGGGTGGTGTCATCTGCATATCTGAGGTTATTGATATTTCTCCCGGCAATCTTGATTCCAGCTTGTGCTTCATCCAGCCCAGCTTTTCTCATGATGTACTCTGCATACAAGCTAAATACACACGGTGACAGTATACAGCCTTGACGTACTCCTTTCCTATTTGAAACCAGTCTGTTGTTCCATGTCCAGTTCTAACTGTTGCTTCCTGACCTGCATATAGATTTCTCAACAGGCAGGTCAGGTGGTCTGGTACTGCCATCACTTTAAGAATTTCCCACAGTTTCTTGTGACCCACACAGTCAAAGGCTTTGGCATAGTCAATAAAGCAGAAGTAGATGTTTTTCTGGAACTTTCTTGCTTTTTTGATGATCCAGCAGATATTGGCAATTTGATCTCTGGTTCTTCTGCCTTTTCTAAAACCTGCTTGAACATCTAGAAGTTCACAGTTCATGGACTGTTGAAGCCTGGCTTGGAGAATTTTGAGCATTACTTTACTAGCATGTGAGATGAGTACAACTGTGCCATAGTTTGAGCATTCTTTGGCATTGACTTTCTTTGGGATTGGAATGAAGACTGACCTTTTCCAGTCCTGTGGCCACTGCTGAGTTTTTCAAATTTGCTGGCATACTGAATGCTGCACTTTCACAGCATCATCCTTCAGGATTTGAAACAGCTCAACTGGAATTCCATCACCTCCTCTAGCTTTGTTCATAGTGATGCTTCCTAAGGCCCACTTGACTTCACATTCCAAGATGTCTGGCTCTAGGTGAGTGATCACACCATCGTGATTATTTGGGTTGTGAATATCTTTTTTGTACAGTTCTGTGTATTCTTGCCATCTCTTAATATCTTCTGCTTCTGTTAGGTCCATACCATTTCTGTCCTTTATTGAGCCCATCTTTCCATGAAATGTTCCCTTGGTATCTCTAGTTTTCTTGAAGAGATCTCTAGTCTTTCCCATTCTAACGTTTTCCTCTATTTCTTTGCACTGATCATTGAGGAAGGCTTTCTTATCTCTCCTTGCTATTCTTTGCAACTCTGCATTCAAATGGGTATATCTTTCCTTTTCTCCTTTGCTTTTTATGTCTCGTCTTTTAACACCTATTTGTACGGCCTTCTCAGACAGCCATGTTGCTTTTTTGCATTTCTTTTTCTTGGGGATGGTCTTGCTCCCTGTCTCCTGTACAATGTCACAATGTCAATTCAAGCATAAAAAGAGGTAAACTGAGAGAATTCCCTTGCTTTTCAGTGGTTAGCACTCAGCGCTTTCACTGAAGTGGCAGAGGTTCAATCCCTGGTCAGGGAACTAAGATTCTGAAAGCCACTCAATATGGCCAAAAAGGAAACAAGACACAAACTGGAACATTAAAAACAGAAACACGAAATATAGTTAATAATACACTACATATTTTAAAATTGCTATGAAAATGCTGCTGCTGCTGCTGCTAAGTCACTTCAGTCGTGTCTGACTCTGTGCGACCCCATGGACGGCAGCCCACTAGGCTCCGCCATCCCTGCGATTCTCCAGGCAAGAACACTGGAGTGGGTTGCCATTTCCTTCTCCAACGTGTGAAAGTGAAAAGTGAAAGTGAAGTTGCTCAGTCTTGTCCAACTAGTAGCGACCCCATGGACTGTAGCCCACCAGGCTCCTCTGTCCATGAGATTTTCTAGGCAAGAGTACTGGAGTGGCTTGCCATTGCCTTCTCCGGCTATGAAAATCAGTCTTACTTAAAAGTCCCTATAGCAAAAGAGAAAAAAAAAATTTTGTAACTATGTACGGTGACAGAGGTTAACTAGGTTTATTGTAGTGATCAATTTGCAATCTTTTTGCTGTACACCTGAGACTATATGTTAGTTATACCTCAAACAAACCCAAAACCTAAAAGGTGAGGAGTAAATAGGTGGAACCTTTATAGGGAAGTGAAGATAAGTTTATTTTAATATAAAATGTACTGTCTGAAGAAAACACAAAGGAAAAACACTGTTTATGGAATCAGAGGAATTAATACTGTTAAAATATCCGTCTATAAATTCAATGTAATACTCCCATCAAAATTCCAAAGTGAAATCATGTGATCAAATTAAGAGAAATATTTTCTCAGATTTCATTACATATGTAAATTGTTATATAAAATCAAAGTCAAAAGGAAAAAAAATCTACTGATGTACTTCACTGGGATAAAAGAAAACAATTCTAAAATTTGTACAGAACAATAAAGGACTCTAAATAACCAAAATAATCCTGAGGAAGAAGAAAAAAGCAGAAGGTACCACATTTCTTGATTTCAAACTATCAGCCACTGGTATAAAAATAGACACACACAGACCAATGGAACATAATAAAAAGCCCAGAATTAAGCACCAACATAAAAGGTTAATATTTGACAAGAGACCCAAAACATCTAATGGGGAAAAGATAATCACTTCAACAAAAGCAGATAGTGTTGGGAAAACTGGATAAACACATGCAGAACAATGAAACTGGACCCCTATATTATAATACTCACAAAAATAATTCAAAAACTAGAAGAGAATGTATGGAAGAAGCTTAATACTGAGCTTGGCAATGATTTTTTGGCTATGGCACCAACAGAATCTGCCTGCAGTGCAGGAGCCCCAGGTTCGATCCCTGGTTTGGGAAGATCCCCTGGAGAAGGAAATGGCAACCCACTCCAGTATTCTTGCCTGGAAAATCCCACAGGGTCACAGAGTTGGACATGACTGAGTGACTGAGCATATATATATACATGGCACCCAATACACAAACAACAAAGAAAAAATCAACGAATGGGACTACATCAAACTTAAAAGCTTCCATATTGGGGGAAAAAAATTAACAAAATGAAAAGGCAACCTACAGGATAGGAGAAAATTTCAGCAAACCACTTATCTGATAATGGGCTAATATCAGAAATAAATGTTAAAAATTCAATTTAAAAAGAAGGAAAACTCAATGTGTTTAAAAATGTGAAGATAAGTTAAATAGACGTTTTCCAATATGGCCAACAGGTACATGAAAGATGCTCAACATTACCAATCATCAGGAATATGCAAATTAAAATCATAATGAGATATTACCTCACAACTGTTAGAATGGCTGTAATCACAAGACAAGAGTTGATGAGGATGTGGAGAAAAGTGAATACTTATACACTGTTGGTGGAATATAAATTGGTTCAGCCAATACATGAAACAACATGGAGGTTCCTCACAAAATTAAAAATAGATCTACCATGTGATTCAGCAATATCAATTCTGGGCATATACCACCAGGAAATGAAAACAGGATACTAAAGGAATATATGCACATCTTTTGCAGTATCATTCATAATAGTCAAAATATGGAAACAATCTTAGTGCCCATCAATGGATGAATGGATAAAGAAGACATGATACACACACACAATGGAGTATTATTCAACAGTGAAAAGGAGGGACACCCTGTCATTTGCAACAACATGAATGGACCCTGAGGGCATTATGTCAAAGCAATATAATTCAGACCGAGAAAACCAACTACTACACAATATCACTTACATGTGGAATCTAAAAAGCTGAACTGGTAAAAACAGAGAGAAGAATGGTGGTTTCCAGGTGAGGTGGGGAATAGAGAAGTAGCTTGTATCTGGTTTAAAGGGTAGAGACTTTTAACAAGTAGTAAACAAGCCCTAGAGAGCTATGGAATATAAGAATAACGACAACAATATTTTATTAATATTACAATCATCACATTTACTAAGAGACTAGAACTTATTCTAACCACTAAAGATAAATGACTATGTAACATGAAAGAAGTACAAATCACTACAATGACAATCACATTACACTGTATGATGCTGCTGGTGCTAAGTCGCTTCAGTCGTGTCCGACTCTGTGCGACCCCATAGACAGCAGCCCACCAGGCTCCCCCGTCCCTGGGATTCTCCAGGCAAGAATACTGGAGTGGGTTGCCATTTCCTTCTCCAATGCATGAAAGTGAAAAGTGAAAGTGAAGTCGCTCAGTCATGTCTGACTCTTAGCGACCCCATGGACTGCAGCCTACCATGCTTCTCCACCCATGGGATTCTTCAGGCAAGAGTACTGGAGTGGGTGCCATTGCCTTCTCCACAATGTCTGCTATAGCACTTTATTACTAGTGAGAAAAAACAAAAACACAGCGTAAGTATCCAGAATTATGGTAGGAGCCTTTTCATTCTGGTGTACTCACTTGCTGGAGTGAAATACTGAATGAAGCATGCTTCTGCCTCTAAGTGAGTGAAGCAGAGTTTAACATGTAACGCTCACAGCGCTCATTTAGGACAACGTGAGAGTCAGTGAGCAGGCCCCAGGGCACCGCGCACCGACTGGCACAGGGGTCGTTCAACGACCGCGATGTTTGCTTCAGACTGTGTTTGCTGGGGTGAGAACGCTGCCAGTGGTTTCCTTCGTGCAGTGTTCTGTTACTGCTGCTGTATGATTTGTCTCGGAAAGCCCATCTTTAGAGAAATCAAATGAAACCTTAAGAGTGCATTTTAAAAGTATTGTGGAATTTTACTACTACTAAACAAATCAAAGGTTTTACTATATGTGAATTGACTACCACAGTTAAGAACCAACTCAAATGTCCTCAAATACACCTTCCCCCAAAGTTATTAAACTCCTAAATCAGAGCAGCATGTATGTACACACGTGGACCAGCATGTTGAAAGTAATCAGACTTGAACGCATCTGACATTTCACCGAAGGTAAGGAGAGTATAGTCCCTGGCCGCCTGCTCAAGCCGAATGCTTCTTGTGGCTTACTGCATTCCTGAGCAAACCTATCCAATTAACATGTCTCACATCTTAAAGTTATCCAATGTTTTATGGAAATATATTTTAATAATATAAACAGAACAGTATCTAGCACATAGGTACTCAAAATGTTTGATTGTACACGGAATAGAAAAAATTATGAGTTAGTACAATTCTGAATCTATATATAATCAACCACTTGGGTCAAAATATAAAATAGCACACATTATATGAACATGATTAGGTAGTGCATACAAACACACAAACAAAATTTTATAAAAAGAACAGGCAAGACATTTTCAAGAAAATGAGCATTATAAATCAATCCCCATCACCATCTGCCAGTCTGTGCCACCTGCTTGAGCTGGACAACGTGATTGCTAAATTACGAGCTACCATGACATACCAATAACACCGTGTTAATACCTCCCCCAAAAAAATCATCTTAGATATGAAACAAAGTTTTGCCATGAGGAACATGAAATCCCAGTTTTAGTTTCTCTCCTACACAAAATATATGCAATTATTAGAATTAACTGAGAATGTGCTAGCCCTTCCTTTTCATTGTTGTAAGAAATTTTTTTCAATAACTACTTCCACTTCCCAAGATCACCAGCACCACCATACACCAAGAGTTAAATTTAGTTATTGAATTAGTTCCTGAAAGTTTCTGATATAAGGGTAGAGATAGGGTGGAAAAGTAAGAAAGAAAATCTCTAATGATACCAAACTTTTTTTCAACCAAATAAGATTTGTATTACCCTTTTCTAAAAGATTAACAGTCTGTTTTGAGTGCCAAGAGTGATATAGGCACCTAATGGAAAGCTTCTCTTTTCTCTATATTCCAGTAAATCTAAATATTGTTCAATGTAATTGTTGAAACTAACATTATTAAGCAGTCATATGGTACTGTTTAAAAACCATATTCATTTTTTAATTGATGCAAAGTAGGTCATTGTTCAATACAAATATTTTATAGTAGGTTTTGTTCCCCACCTATTTTCAATTGTTATACCTAAAATCTTGATTAGAATTTGACTCAGGCACAGGAAGTGATGTTTCATTGCTAAAAATGTTTTCTGATGCTCTGAAATAGTCAACCTTCAGTGACTAATATACCAAAAAGCACTGAGCTCTGGGATAGGTTGTTCAATAGTTTCTAGTTGGTATGTGTTTGTTTGGATTGCTGTCATCATCCAGGAATACCAGTATCACTGAACTGCTTTAGTGATTATTTTAGTGGGTATAATACTCAATAATTACGATCGTTGTATTATATTTAAGTAGCAACATTCTAAAATAGAGGTTCCATTCTGCTGCCACTCCAATGTTGCTTTAATCATCTAATTGGTTAAATGGATTTCAGCTCTTTAGTTGCTGTCATTATAGCAAGTCCCAATAATTAGCAATGGTCAGACATGTTTAGGGCTTCCTAGGTGGCAGTAGTCATAAAGAACCTGCCTGCCAATGCAGGAGACATAAGAGACATGGGTTCAATCCCTGGGTTGGGAAGATTCCCTAAAGGAGGAAATGGCAACCCACTCCAGTATTCTTGCCTGGAGAATCCCATGGACAGAGGAGCCTGGTAGGCTACAGTTCATGTGGTCGCAGAGTCGGAGGTGACTGAAGCAACTTAGCAGACATGTTTACCTCAAGAGGATGGAAGCATTTGTACTTTTTTCTAAATGTATATTTTGCTCTAAATTCACAAATGTACTTACCAACGGTGTTACTTTCTGAGAGTTCTATTGCAATATATTAAAGTACATGAGAAACTTTAAGTAAGAAAATTTCAACAGGTTTCCTTGGCTTCCAGGTGAAGGTATTGACTTCCTATAGCCAGAAGGGTAAATGTAAAAGGTTCAGTTAACTCACTACTCCAATTTCTTCCCTTATAGTCTATGTTCCAAGCACTGGCTTGGCCATATGTATTCTTGAAATTGATAGTTTCTCACTTTCTGTACTCTACTTATGATGTTCCTTCTGGTTAGTTAGGGCTTCCCTGGTGGCTCAGACGATAAAGAGTCTGCCTGCAGTGTAGGAGACCTGGGTTCAATCCTTGGGTCAGAAAGATCCCCTGGAGAAGGGAATGGCGACCCACTCCAATATTCTCGCCTGGAAAATCCCATGGACAGAGGAGCCTGGCAGGCTACAGTCCACTGTGTCGCAAAGACTCGGACATGACTGAGTGATTTCACTTTCTGTTTAGCGTTGTCAAAATATTTCAATTCTTGGTGCTGTCAAAATATTTTAATTCTTAGCCCTTAACAATAACAAATATAATTTTTGTTGTCAGAATTAGTCTTTTCCTTCCCGTTTTTAAGTTTAAACTCAGATTCTTTATCATCTTTCTTTTTTTTTAAATTCTCAGAACTTACATTCAGCACATAACTGACATTCAATAAATGAGGAAATCTACCTCTGGATAATTGATTTGAAATTGAACTCAAAGGCAGCTCTTCAGAAAATCTTCCCTGAAGATGATAGAATGAACATTTACTAAGTACTTTTAAAATGTGAAGGTATTGATATATGTTTATTTGTGGATACAAAGAATATATGTTCCTGTAAAGAGAAATCACAGAGAACAAATGGTTAATGACAGGATGTGAAAACAGAGATCAAATATCCGTCATCCAGTAACTCACTTCCTCCAGCTAATCTACATTAACCCTGCCAGCTTTATATGTATATTTAAGTACACACACACTAATGTTATATATCTCATGACTAAAATCTTCAACCAAATTTACCATTTATTTCCTTTCCCCCATCTTTCTCATGTTGAAAATGACACATTGGAACAGTTAGGCATTTCAGTCATCATCAAGAGTAGTGTTCAACCAAGAAACCAGCATATCTTGCCCGAGACTGTATTATCATTGGAGTAACCAAATAAAATAATGATGAACTTCAGTAAATAAATTATTTCAAATTCCTTTTTTATTTCTAGAATATCTGGCCAGGTTAATCCAAGCCTTACATACACGGAGACTGTGGATAGGCCCCTGCCCCTAAAGAGAAGTATTTTCCCTGAAATACTCACATAAAGCATAACTTCTTGTCTACTAAATTTTACAAACAGGATAAAAATGTAATATATATAGTTAAAATTGGTATTTTTATTAATAAGATTGCTGTTTATGATTGGTTATAAGATTAGACCCAAAGTTTTTACAATATAACTTCATAACATGGAGATTCTATATTTTAAACAAACTTTCATTCTTTCATAAAATAAACCCTATTTTGAGTAATCCAACTCTTGTGTGTTTTTCCTATGACTTTTTACAATACATTAAAAATTTGTGCATTAGATCATATATAAACAGAGTGCTTCTTTTATGTTTATTTGTGATAATCTTTTATTTCTAAAAGTTCTGTTATCTTCTAAAAGTACATTTCTATATTTTCTTCTTTTTTCTATCTCAGAACACAATTTTAGGTACAAAGTAATCAACTCATTTAAATAATTATCATGTAGGTATAATCACTATAAAATGCATGATGAAATGAATTATGCATACCTTGCATAGGTGTGTTTGCTAAAGTTCACTTGACAACTTAAATTTTAGATATTTATTTGAATATGGCATTTGAAATCTAATTTTTGTACACTGGAGAGCTCCATGAAGATTAACAACTTTTTTATAACTATGTTAACAGTTACTCAAATTCAATTCAACAACATAAATAGAAGAATTTACACCCTTGTCCCCACAAAAGGACAATTTAAAAAGGCCTCAAGTTGTTGATTCCTGAGACTCTAGCTTTCAGACTTAATGCCTAAGTTATTTGGGCTTTCAAAAGAAAAGTGTATCAAAATTCACTAAATTTCTCAATAGTCTTTCCAAAAAGTACCGAAAAGTTCATTTAAATACTGGGCAAGCAATAATAATGAAACTAGTTGACTTAATTTCACATTGTTTATATTTCAAAACTTACACATATTTGGCCCAAATATTTACTTTACAAATAAAAATTGTAACACAAAAAGTTGCATAATTTTATAAGACGGGATGGGGCTTATTAAGGACAGAAAGATTCTAAAATGGGAAGACAGTTTTCTTTTCACAATAGGATAGACTATTTGAAGCAAATTTAGTTTTATGAATTTAAAATTATAAAGATAGAATGATAGAGATTAGCTTTGTTGAAATTATCCAGATATTTATAAGAGAAATAAACAAATCAACTATCATTTGGAAATCTGAACATACCTCTCTCAGAAGATGATATTAGGAAAATAAAAAATTAAGTATATAGAAGATACAAACTGAAAAACCTAAGAAGCATAACCTAATAAACATACAGAAAACATCACACATGACAGTTCTAAAAAATTCTTTTAAAAAATCAACACAAAACATTAAAGAAATCACATTCAAGGCTACAACTGCTTCCTTCACTAAATTTCAAAGTTTTTATTATAGATTTGACATTTTCTGACCAAATTAGAACAAACCTAGAAAGATTATCCTCTCACATAGAGTAAAAAATTTGAAAATTATTTTTCTAAGAAACTCAAAGAAATAATTTTAATAGAAAATTCTATGAATTGAATGACTGTGAACATACTAATAGGAAACCAGAAGAAAATGATAATTTTAAATGTTTATTTGAGAAAACAAATAAAGATCCAAATACACAAGTTTATTACCTGATAAAAAGTTTACCAAAAAAACAAACCAAAACATATTCTTCACCTAAAAACAGAAGCCAGAAAATGATCAAGATACTACTACAAATCAATGAACCAGAACAAAACATACAACAGAGAATCACAAAAGCCAGTCTTTCAGCATTCAAATATCTGAAGATGAATGATAATCTAAAAGGAGGGGTCAAGGAAAAAAAAAACAGTAGAACACAAAAAAATGTATCAGGAATATAACATCAGGACATCCAAGAATAGGCTGCAGATTCAGAAAATCAGGGAAGTAATCACTTCCTCAAACACAGCAGTGATCCCACTGTTCATACATTCAGTGATAGGCACATAGAGGAATGGAGAATGAAAGCAACAAACAAAAATATAGAAACACAAACATACCAGCACAAATAGAAATACTAACTCACATATCACAGCCCAATATAGAGAGAAGGGGGGGTCCTCTATACTTTTTCACTATTACTCTTTATTTTATTACTGTTTCAGTTTGCTACGCTGTTAAAACACACCCTGAAATCATCCTATTGACCTTTTCATCACTTGTTCATTCTCATTATGCTCCAAGTGGCCAGTGATTGGTCAGTTAAGTCCACTTCTGCAGCTCCAGTTCATAGCAAATCAGGGCCTGGCACAAATCAGAGACTCAGTAAACATTAGGATCAGTAATTAAAGTTAGCTTCCCACATCTAATCACCTGCATAAAGCATTCGCCTTCTCCTTGAATTAAGCTCAGCATATTTGTGGCATATCCATTTGGGTAAGCAATCTCTGATACCCCAGGCCAGGGCCCATTCCCAATCTATATTCTCACCATTCACACCTGTCCAGGAATCTATCATGTTGTTGGCCTTTGAGTGTGGCTCTTCCCACCAACATGTGAAGATAAGCCAACAAACAGGCAGCTGAGAGAGTTCCAGGGTTTTTAATAAACAGAATCCAGAACCTGCCCTGACCAGGTATGTAGTCAAAATTCAAACTGCACTCAAAGAATTTAAGTCCATCCTGCAATAAGGGTGAGGTGAGAGGGCTGGAGAAGAGGAAGAGCCAGACTAGTCTAGGGTAGGCTGGGCATGGGGATAAAGTACTAAACTTCAACCATAAAATAAACTCCTTGTTCCTTGCCACATCCCATCCTTTCCATAAACAGTGGAGCTCGGAAACAGAGATAGATAGACCAGAGACCCTCCCTTCTGCCATACTGCAGTCCAGGGAAACCACGGCCTGAGTTGGAGTCTGACCTGCTCTAGGATTCTTCTGTATGTTGCTGTCTGCCAGGAAGCCATGGTAAGCCTGCATCTCCAACAGGCTGTGGGTTGTCAGCCTTGGGAAAACAAGGTATGGGCAGTAAGTCTTTCAGTTTTTTCTGTCTCCCTGCCCAACTATTGCATCTCTCACTCACATTGGAGGACACACCCACCTCTCTTCCCATGGTGTCGTGAGTGTTCTGTTCCTGGGGTTGGGTCACTTGCTGGGGCTTATCCTTAGGAAGATCCAGCTCCTGTGGTATTTTTGCCTCTGCCTCATTGAATAGCTGCTTACCCTGCAGGGTGTATAGCAGCTGGAGAAAGGTCTGGTGCCTAGGAGGAGGATGTGGGTATGAAGAGAGGGAACTTCTGCTGGACAAGCCTGGATCTGCAGCCCATGCTCCCAGCCTCACCTCTGCAGCTTGGCCTGCTCCTGCCCTGCCTGCTGCTTCAGGGTTCCAAGTTCCTGATATAGTCGTTGAAGTTCCTGTTGAGTTCCTGTCTGACGCTCCCTCACTTCTGATGAAGCCTCCGCCAGATTCTGCAAATGCTTCTCCTACCAGGAGTGAGAATGCAGATATGGTTCCTCAGATCCTGAGGTCTTGGAGCCATTTTCCCAACCCTCCAGCTTAGACCTAGCTGGGGTTTCAGATACACAGATGAATAGAGGGACTCCACTCATTTTAGGCAGGACCAGGAGCTTAGAAAAAAGGATCAGAGTGAGTTGTTCCAAGGTGAGGCATTCTGGAGGGAAGGGGCACAAAGAATGATAAGACTTATTTAGTTTGCTATGTGCCAGGCACTACTTTAATTAAACACTTGCTGTACCAATTACTCAATAGTCCTAACTCTGTTGGGTAGATGCTAGTATTTTCATTTCACAGATAAAGATACAGAAGCAGAGAAAGTAAGGTGACAGTTCAAGATCATGCAGTGGTAAGCAGTGATGCTAGGATCAAAGTCCACGTGGGTCCCATAATATAATGCCACACAGGAGGAAATGAGATGATAATTTTCTAGGCAGAGGACTTGGCTCATGCAATAGCATGGTGGTAGGAAGAGATATTTTCCTAGGGAAATGGACCTACCTGTTGCAGCTGCCACTGCTTCTGGGCTATTTTGAGTTTTTCCATGGCCATTTGCTTCTGCAGGTAAGAGAAGGAAGGGAATGAAGGAGAGGAGGAATGCATTTTTATTGTTGCATTTCATTTTTTTTAATTAATTTTCTCTTACAGCAGATCCTTGTTGGTTATCTATTTTAAATATAGCAGTGTGTCCATGTCAAATTCCCAATCTATCCCCAGCCCCCTTCCTCTCTGGTAACCGTAAGTTTTTTCTCTAAGTCTTTGTGTCTATTTCTGTTTTACAGTAAGTTCATCTTTTTTTTTTTTAGATTCAACATATAAATGTTATATTTTCCTTTGTCTGACTTTCTTAAGCATGATTATCTTCAAATCTATCCATGTTACTGCAAATGGCATTATATTATTTTAATGGCTAAATAATACTGATGAATGAATAAAGAAGATGTGGTATATATATATATAATGGAAGATTACCTCAGTCATATGGTTGAAATTTAAAAGATAACCAGTGGGTCCAACCTAGCATAGTCACCCTTTTCTTCCTCCTCTCTGCTTGCCCTTCCCTCCCCTCATCATAGGTTCACCTTGGCGTGGAGCTGTTTAAGGGCCTCCTGGAGCTGTGCCTGCTTTGTTTGGGCATCCTCCACCTTGGGAAGTGCCTGGGTTAGGGAATTTGTGATGACCTCCACATGTTCTTGATAGGTGGCCTTCAGCTCTTTCCATTGCTCTTTGGCTTCAATTGCCTTCTGCCCTGCACAGAGCCACCAGAAATGAGTATATAAGTGAGGTAGGCCCACTTGCCTGCAGCACTGGGGCTTCAGTCATCACATAAGCCAAACAGCTGACCTGACTGATGTCCCACTTTCTTCTTCACTCAGGGAAGCCCCTATCTGAACCCTGAGTCCACTCACGGCTTGTGTCTTCAGAAGCCAAGGGGTTCTGGTCCTGGGCAGTGCCTTCCTGAACCAAGAAATTCTGCAGGAAGTCCACTACTTGAAGCTGGCTGCAGAGAAGCTTGTCTTTCTTCCGAGAGTCCTGTTCAGAAGGAGGGTACCGGCAGGGAACATTCTTACCTCCTTGTACTACAGGCCCAAAAGGTTACCTTCCAGTCTGCTCACCATTAATGCTCCCCAGTAACTCAACAAGAGGATCCAGGAGCAGCCCCTGGCTGGTGAAAGGCTAGCTCCCATCTTGCACATACCATCACAAACTCAGCCAGTATCTGGGCAGGCAGTTCAGCCTCTTCCTGAAGACCTACAGGCTCCAGAATGTCTGCTAACTTGGCCAGGGCCCTGAAAGGATGAGAAAACAGGAAAAACTGCAGACTCCTGAGGTGCTAGTTCTAGTGAATTTGTGTGCACATTGCACATATGTGATTATGTGTATTAATGCTGAGTCTTGTCCTGACTAGTAGCTACACACAGGCTTGAAGGAACACCTGAGACCAGGAATGGAGTGTGCATGGAAGACACATGGAAGTAATAAGTGAAATAATAAGTGAGGAAAAATAAGCAAAGCAACGGGAATAATAAGCATGGGGAAAGAGCTGTGATTTTAAATAGGGTCTGTTTCACCGAATAGAAATCTTTTGAGGGAACTTCCCTAGTGGTTCAGTGATAAAGAATCGGCCTGCCAAAGCAGATGTTACAGAGTCCATCCCTGGTCCAGTAACAGTCCACATGCCACGGAGCAACTAAGACGGGACACCACTGCTCCTGAAGCCCTCGCTCTAGAGCCAGTGCTCTGCAAGGAGACGCCACTGCAATGAGAAGCCCGGCACCGCAGCTAGACAGTAGACCCACTCAATGAAGCTAGAGAAAGTCAGCGCAAAGCAAGAAAGAAGACATTTGAGTTTCTGAAATCAAAAAAATATACAGGGGGTGGGACAGCGCCCCGCGCAGAGACACAGTCTTGGAGCAAGGTCTCAGAATACTGGAGGAGGAGCTAAGGACAGGGGGCTGGATCCCTGGGTCTAGGCTCTCCAGAGTTCTTCCTTGTTAGGGGCTGGAGCAGTCCATTAGGAAGCGGTAACCGGGATAAAATAACTCACAGCAACAGTGTATGTTGGGACAAGTGTGGCAGAAATTAAACGGCCTTCCCAAGGTATCCCCTGGGGTGGAAAGTTTCCTGTTAGGATGGTCGATCTGCGAAGAGATGTGGGGGCTTAACAGGGATGTAACCGTCCCCTTTAAGTACACATCTCTGGGGTGGGTGAGTTCGTGGTGGGGAACAAACAGTCTCTCATATGCCTTACTCCTGGAGAGAGCCAACATAAGACAGGGAGTCTGGGGTCACGATCACTTCACTACAGAGCCGAACTCCAGCAGCTATTAGTGATTTTACTCGGGGGTGCGCAAGGACCGTCCCAGCCCGCCCGCAGCTGCTCCCACGCCCCGCACCCCGGGCGGGAGACACTTACTCTCGGGCTGTAGCCTCCACTTCAGACTCCGCAGCCCCCATCTTGTCCCAGCCTGCGCCCCAGCTCTACCCTGGGACTATTTTGGATCCACCGCAGGCTGCGCGCCGGAACAAGCGATTGGATGTCCGGTCAGTGGGCGGGATTCAAGGACCACTAAGCGCTTTCATTGGCAGGCCCAGATTGACGCATTGGCGGGGCCCCGTTGTTTGGCGCAGGCGCAGTAGTTGCTGACGCTGCAGGCGCGCAGTTCTAAGCCTGCGCAGTAACCCGTAGGCTGAGCTGGGGTGGGGGAGGTGTGGCTTGAGTTCGTTCAGCGGCGCGAGGCCCAGTTCTCCTCAGACTAAGTGGCACAGGAAAACATTTCTCTGTATGGCTTTTAGGGGTACCTTTCAACAGTTCTTTTTTTGAAAAAGAAAAAAAAAAATTCTACTGCTGTTGAAAGAGAACGCTGGGTCTGTTTCCAAGACAAGTTGGCGTCAGTAACGAGTAACAGTGACCCTGAAGACTGAGGAAACAAATGCTATCAGTTCAAAAAGCTTACTGTATTTACAAGGTTTTCCAGACTGCAATGCAGGGAGAGAAAACTTAAGCAGAGCCCAGCGAATTGCCTGCGTTGACAGGAAGGAGCAGCAAGTTTGGGGCAGACCAGGGCAGGTAATGTTCTTTTCAGAGTATAACAGAAAGGCGAGAGTTGTTCAGAGAACTTGGAGTTCTGTAAATTTTCTCCAGGATTCTACTGAATTTTGAGCATCTTTTGTCTGAGGAAACTATCCGGAAGGGGATTTAAGGATTCACTTAGGCACAGAAATAGTAATTCGTTTCACCGATCTGGCTGGAAAACTTCCTAATCCATGGGGCATTGGTTATTAAAGTACACAGACAGATTTTGCCTTAATAGTAAGTAGAGCATTCGCCTTAGACACCTCACTCCTCTAGTGCATGTGTTCACAGTTTCCCGCTTTTTGGGATCTGTAGCCGACCAAGCTCCTCTGTACACGGGATTTCCCAGGTAAGAATACTGAATGGATTGCTGTTTCCTTTAGGGGATCTTACCTACACAGGGATTGAACTGGCCTCTGTTTTGTCTCCTGCATTGGTAGGCTGATTCTTTACTACTGAGGCACTGGGGAAGCCTTCACTTGTCTAGTGCCACCTAACAAATCTTAAAAGCATGTCCCAAGTGGATCAAATGGTTAACAAGTCATTTAAGTATATAACAGACCAAAGTTCAGTAATATTTATAGGAATACAAAAATGTTCCGCAACCAATAAGTTATAGTTCACAATGCCTAGCATCAAAAACTACCAAGCTTGCAAAAAATCAGGAAAAGAAAACCCATATTTAGCAGCAAAATCAATCACTGATCAGAATAGAACTAGCTCTTAGAATCAAGGGTATTAAAAGTTATGTTCAAAAAGATAGCAAGAGGGAAGGATGTGAAAAAGTGGACTGCTCATGTTGCTAGTAGGAATGTAAAATGATGCATCTGCTTTTGGAAAACAGTTTAGCAGTTCCTCAAAATGTTAAACATACCAAGTGCTAGTCAGAAAAGCACGTATTTGGGCTTCCCAGGTGGCTCTAGAGGTAAAGAACCCTCTTGGCAATGCAGGACACTTAAGAGATGGGCGTTCGATCCCTGAGTCAGGAAGATTACCTGCAGAAGGGAATGGCAACCTACTTCAGTATTCTTGCTTGGAGAATCCCATGGACAGAGGAGCCTGGCAGACTACAGTCCATAGGGTCACAAAGAGTCGGAAACGACTGAAGTGACTTATCATGCAGTCTTTCACCCGAAACAAGCTAGAAGGCACCTGAAAGCCAAGCACCAAGCAGAAAAAAAAGAACACATTGTATGATTTTATGTGAAATGTCTAGATTAACCATATATAAAGAAACAAAATGGATTAGTGGTTGTCTAGGGGCTGGCAGGGGAATAAGGATGAATGTGGGGTTTCTTTTAGTGAGTGAAAAATATGTTCAAAAGTTAGATTATAGGGAAGTTTGCATAATTTTATATATAAAAAAATACTTTAAATGGGTCTCAGAGTTCTTGAAAAGTTAATCAAAAACATGAAACATAGAGTAAGACTTAAACTTGTAGAAGTAAAAACTGCGATGTGACAGATGAAATTAAATGGAATTAATAGCAGATTAGACACTGAGCTGTGGTATAATTTCTAACAACCTTATGCTTTGGTAAGGACACAAGAATCTGAGGTCTTACCCATGACAAAAACAAGTTTATTGAAGAAAGAACAGAAAGAACACTTCAAAGGAAAGGTGGAGCAAGCCAAGAGAGGCACTCGTGCAGGAATGATGTGGTACAGGGTATTTCAAGACAGAGCCTTTGCATATTCATTTAGGCAGATGACAGTTTTGATTGACAGGTACAAATTATATAACAGCAGGCTCTATTGAACATGTCTTTCCCATAATTCAGTCTGTTATAAGAAGATTATATATGTAATTACATATAATCTATGTATGTATATAATATTTATGAACCAAAATCCCATGGACAGAGGAGCCTGGTAGGCTGCAGTCCATGGGGTCGTGAAGAGTCGGACACGACTGAGCGAACTGCACTTTCACTTTTCACTTTGATGCATTGGAGAAGGAAATGGCAATCCACTCCAGTGTTCTTGACTGGAGAATCCCAGGGACAGGGGAGCCTGGTGGGCTGCTGTCTGTGGGGTCTCATGGAGTCGGACATGACTGAAGCGACTTAGCAGCAGCAGCAGCAGCAACAGGCTCCCACTTGCCTAAGGTCACTTGAGGACACAGCTGTGCATCCAGACCCATGTGCCAGAGCCAATGTGTGCCTAGGGCCAATGAGCTTGAGTTGGAAAAGTCTCTGTGGTTATTTTGTATTAATAGTGTATTTGTGAGCTCTCCTGGGCTGCAATGGGGTGTGTCTGGGGTAGGGTTTAGAGACCTACTTGAATCATTTTTGGCTTGGCCGCCCCAGTTGCTCATGCCTAACTTCCTACCTAACACTTTGAGCACAAATTCCCATGAAAATACTGCCTTTTGAATAAAATCCTTTTCAAATATATGAAATGACCTCACTTCATATCTATATTTAAATATTTTAAATATTTTAGTGTAAACTGAAGATGAAATCATTAAAAGATCAAATAAATAGCAAATCAAAATGACATACTGCAAATTGAATTTGAGTGCAAGATGGCTTTGGACTCTACATAGTGCAAATTTGCCAGCTCTGGGGCACTCGCTGGGTTTCCTATGTTTAGGACTCTATGCTCATACTGCCAGAAGCCCAGATTCAACCTCTGATCTGGAACTAAAATCCTGTAAATAACATGGTGTGGCCCCAAACAAACTAACAAAAACAAACCCTAAATTTGCAGCTCTGTTTAACCCTCCACTTGGCTCTGATTTCTAGAAAGTGTTAAACTGTTGGTCACTCAGGAGTAACCGACTCTTTGTGACCCTATGGACTGTATGTAGCCTACCAAGTTCCTTAGTCCATGGGACTTCCCAGGCAAGAATACTGGAGTGGGTTGCCATTTCCTTCTCCAGGGGATCTTCCTGACCCAGGGGTCAAACCCAGCTCTCCTGTATTGCAGGCTGAGTCTTTACCATCTGAGCTGCCAGGGAAATATATAGAGATCTGACCTAATGAAAATTACTATAGATCAATAAAAACATATGATTCTAAGTTTTTTCCCTTTCTGTGTTGTCTAATACACCAGCCACAGCCATGTGCACCTATTTAAATTTAACTTACAGTTCAATAAGATTAAAAGTTTATTTTCTAAGTCACATTAGCCACATTTCAATTTTCAATAGTAATGTATGCCTAATGGCTGCCATACTGGATAATGGAAATTTTAGAACAATTCCATCAATAGATAAATATATCCTGTAAATTATGTACCAAAATTTTTCATTTACATTAATTTCAATTTTGTAATTTGTGTACCAAAAGTTTACATTTACATTAATTTTACCAAGCAGGATAGAAAAATTTCCATGGCTTAAAAAAGTCACATTTGCAGTAAAGAAGTTGCAAGTGTATAAGCTGTTTATGAATTTAGAGTTATTTGCAGCTTATCAAACTCTAATGCCCTCCATAAATTATATATAAAAATTTTATGTTGCTCAATCCATTTCCCCAGTTGCAGAAAGTAATAGCACAACCAGCAAGGATGTAAAGCAAATTCCCTTAAGCATATAAATGATAGGGGCATTATATTTTCATTATTAAGACAGAAACATCTATTTGGTCACTGAACAAGTGGAAAAAAATGTTAAAGCATATGTTCCTAGTAATAAAAAATTTCCTCATTCGCCTTGAAGTTTTATTTTTGTATGTAGTGCATGTGAAATGGTTCTGAAAATAGCACTGACATTAAACTCAAATGTGAGATATGAGTCTAAATTCATCTTTCTGTACATGGAAATTCAGTTATTACTGCACTACTTGTCAAAAAATTAGTCTTTCCTCATTTAATTGTCTTGGCACTTCTTGGCACAAAAAATCAATTTGCTAAAAATGTATTTGTGTTTCATGGACTCTCAATTCTATTTCACTGATCAATGTTATTCTTACAGCAGCACTGCATTGTTTTGAATATTGCACCCTTTTATAATACCTTTAGAAGTTGAGAAGTGTACATATCCCAAATACTTCTTTTACAAATATGACTTGACTATTCTGTTGGTCTTTCTTTTTTTTTTTTTGCTACACTGTGCGTCTTGTGGGATCTCAGTTCCTCTTGACTATTCTGGATCTTTCATTTCCATATACGTTTTAGGAATAGCTGATCAACATCTAACAAAGGCCTGCTGGGATTTCCTAAGATTTACATTGTATTAGGTTGGAAGTTATTTTTCCAAGTCTTTTTTTTTCTTAATTTATTTTTATTTTTAAAACTGTGTGTTATTTCAAAGGTTGGCTGCCAATAATTTTCAGAGAATACTTCATATAGTTGTTGCATAAAAGCATGAACCAACAATGTCTCCAGTAATTCTCTAGACTGGTGAGACTGAACTTTAGGTAAACACTTCTCTCTCTAGATAATTAAACACAAACACAGAAGTGGACTAATTAGACTTTTTGAAAGAATTTAACATTCAAATTAATTAAACACAAACACAGAAGTGGACTAGTTAGACTTTTTGAAAGAATTTAATGTTAAAATTAAAGTATTTAACGCCAAAACTTCACCTTGTTTAAAAGAAAACAGGCAAGAAGTTTAAATACTTCATTATCAGGACACAACAATATTTTCTTGAGAAAGCTAGATAATTTGCTCTTTCACAATTAGGTATTTTTTCCTTCATAGAAGTATAAGAAAACTACTTTTTCTTAACACTGCAGGAGCTAATCATCTTTGTGTTTTAAAAAAAGCAATCACAACTTCTAAACTGATGTGTAAATTCTGAAATTTGGAAAAGAAAAATGGATTAAGTCCTCCTTAAATCTAGCATCTGTGGGAATTTTGTTCTGAATGGGTGAAATTCACATTTATTAACCCAAGGCACTAAGCTGGACAAAAAAAAAAAACCTCATTTAATAGCCACACAGAAGCTCTGAACTTTTATTACTCTAGATTAATAGAAAAGAAACTTGATTGAAGTAATTTTACCATGGCCACACAACTACTGTAGTAAGTTGCAGACCTAAATCTGAAATATATTTGACACTAAAGTTCAATTCAGTTCAGTCGCTCAGTCGTATCCAACTCTCTGCGACCCCATGAATCACAGCACACCAGGCCTCCCTGTCCAACACCAATTCCCGGAGTTCACTCAAACTCATGTCCATCGAGTCGGTGATGCCATCTAGCCATCTCATTCTCTGTCATCCCTGTCTCCTCCCGCCCCCAATCCCTCCCAGCATCACTCTTTTCCAGTGAGTCAACTTATCACATGAGGTGGCGAAAGTATTGGAGTTTCAGGTCAGCATCAGTCCTTCCAATGAACATCCAGGACTGATCTCCTTTAGAATGGACTGGTTGGATCTTCTTGCAGTCCAAGGGACTCTCAAGAGTCTTCTCCAACACCACAGTTCAAAAGCATCAATTCTTCGGCGATCAGCTTTCTTCACAGTCCAACCCTCACATCCATACATGACCACGGGAAAAACCATAGCCTTGACTAGACAGACCTTTGTTGGCAAAGTAATGTCTCTGCTTTTTAATATGCTATCTAGGTTGGTCATAACCTTCCTTCCAAGGAGTAAGCGTCTTTTAATTTCATGGCTGCAGTCAGCATCTGCAGTGATTTTGGAGTCCAAAAAAATAAAGTCTGACACTGTTTCCACTGTTTCCCCATCTATTTCCCATGAAGTGATGGGACCAGATGCCATGATCTTTGTTTTCTGAATGTTGAGCTTCAAGCCAACCTTTTCACTCTCCTCTTTCACTTTCATCAAGAGGCTTTTGAGTTCCTCTTCACTTTCTGCCATAATTGGAGTTAGACCTGAGAGATTTTCAGCAATAAAATTCAGCCTTTGTTGAAGGTTTGTTTTCCTTATGTCATCAGCATCTTATTCTCTACCTGTGTGCCAAGTCACTTCACTTGTGTCTGACTCTTCAAACCTATGAACTGTGGCCGCCCCTTCACCACCACCCCCCACCGCGGCCTCCCCACTTCTCTGTTCATGGGATTCTCCAGGTAAGAATAGCGGAGTAGATTGCCATGCTCTCTTTCAAGGGATCTTCCTGGCCTAGGGGTCAAATCCATGTCTCTTAAATCTGCATTGGCAGGTGAATTCTTTACCACTAGTGCCACCTGGGAAGTATATTTATTCTCTACCTGATTCTCAGTGAATGTTTTTAAAATTGATTCTAAATTACTTTGTTACTTTGTTTTTGTCCTGTTCTACTTACATGTGGTAGTAGTGCTTTATCCTCCAAATTATATGCTCTGCGTATGATTTCTGAAGCTTTAAAAACCTTATTAAAAATTTCAATTGAGAGAGGGCATATTTTAGTACAAAGCTTTTTAGATTTGTCAGTTTGGTTTAGTTTTCTCCCTTAGTTCTTGCCTTATTGCAATAAAAATTTAGAAAGAGGAAGAACTTTGAAACACAAGTTACAGCTCAGTTCAGCTCAAGCAGACAGATCCTTTATTAGACACACACTCCCAAGGTTTGGGAGTAGGCTAACCCCGAAGAAACGGTCTTTTTTCTCTTGGCTTCCCCCTTTTTATACTTCCAGTCTCCTTTGGTTATGCCCTCTGCAAAATAGGGCTTCTACCCACCACCAATCAATGAAATGAAGTGAAGTGAAGTTGCTCAGTCATGTCCGACTTTTTGCGACCCCATGGACTGTACCCTACCAGGCTCTTCCATCCGTGGGATTCTCCAGGCAAGACTACTGGAGTGGGTTGCCGTTTCCTTCAATGAAAGGGAATGCAAAAGGCAGATTGACAATTGCAAGTTAAATAAGAGTAGGCTGTGTTGTTTATGTATTCCCATAATTCAGCCTCTTATAATCAGGTGTAGAATATGTACGCACCATTAATGGGCTCTTAGATGCCTACGGTTACCTGGAGAAGCCACTGTGGTTACTTTGTATCCAATGTGTGTCTAGGTTGCTCCTGCAGGAGTTGGAAAAGTCCTTGTGGTTATTTTTGTAGTTTATCTGTGAGCTCTCCTGGGTGTGTCTGGGATGGGTTTTAGAGATCACCTTGCATGTCTTTCAGCCAAGCTATCCTTCCTTCAGTTCAGTTCAGTTCATTCACTCAGTCCTGTCTGACTCTTTGCGACCCAATGAACTGCAGCATGCCAGGCCTCCCTGTCCATCACCAACTCCCGGAGTTTACCCAAACTCATGTCCATTGAGTCAGTGATGCCATTCAACCATCTCATCGTCTGTCGTCCCCTTCTCCTCCTGCCC
Organism: Moschus berezovskii; assembly: GCF_049115385.1. NCBI lineage: Eukaryota > Metazoa > Chordata > Mammalia > Artiodactyla > Moschidae > Moschus > Moschus berezovskii. The sequence goes on along the minus strand of NC_142471.1, from coordinate 48,728,210 downwards.
TCAATCTTCCCCAGCATTAGGGTCTTTTCAAATGAGTCAGCTCTTCCCATCAGTTGGCCAAAGTATTGGAGTTTCAGCTTCAACATCAGTCCTTCCAGTGAACACCCAGGACTGATCTCCTTTAGGATGGACTGGTTGGATATCCTTGCAGTTCAAGGGACTCTCAAGAGTCTTCTCCAACACCACAGTTCAAAAGCATCAATTCTTTGGTGCTCAGCTTGCTTTATAGTCCAACTCTCACATCCATACAAACTATTGGAAAAGCCATAGCCTTACTAGATGGACCTTTGTTGACAAAGTAATGTCTCTGCTTTTTAATATGCTATCTAGTTTGGTCATAATTTTCCTTCCAAGGAGTTAAAGAGTCTTTTAATTTCATGGCTGCAATCACCATCTACAGTGATTTTGGAGACCAGAAGAATAAAGTCAGCCACTGTTTCCACTGTTTTCCCATCTATTTGCCATGAAGTGATGGGACTGGACGCCATGATCTTAGTTTTCTGAATGTTGGGTTTAAGCCAACTTTTTCACTCTCCTCTTTCACTTTCATCAAGAGGCTTTTTAGTTCCTCTTCAGTTTCTGCCATAAGTGTGGTGTCATCTGCATATCTGAGATCATTTATATTTCTCCCAGCAATCTTGATTCCAGTTTGTGCTTCCTCCAGCCCAGCGTTTCTCTTGATGTACTCTGATAGAAGTTAAATAAATAGAGTGACAGTATACAGCCCTGATGTACTCCTTTCCCTATTTGGAAGCAGTCTGTTGTTCCATGTCCAGTTCTAACTGTTGCTTCCTGACCTGCATACAGGTTTCTCAAGAGACAGGTCAGGTGGTCTGGTAGTATCATCTCCTTCAGAATTTTCAACAGTTTATTGTGATCCACACAGTCAAAGGCTTTAGCATAGTCAATAAAGACTTCCCTGGTGGCTCAGATGGTAAAGCCTCTGCCTACAATGCTGGAGACCTGGGTTCAATCCCTGGGTCGGGAAGATCTGGAGAATAAAATGGAGACCCACTCCAGTATTTTTGCCTGGAAAATCCCATGGATGGAGGAGCCTGGTAGACTAACACGACTGAGTGACTACACTTTCTTTTCACACAGTCAAAAGCTTTGGCATAGTCAATAAAGCAGAAATAGATGTTTTTCTGGAACTCTCTTGCTTTTTCAATGATCCAACAGATTTCGACAATTTGATCTCTGGTTCCTCTGCCTTTTCTAAAACCAGCTTGAATATCTGGAAGTTCACAGTTCACGTATTGCTGAAGCCTGGCTTGGAGCATTTTGAGCATTACTTTATCAGCATGTGAGATGAGTGCAATTGTGCGGTAGTTTGAGCATTCTTTGGCATCGCCTTCATGCTCATGCCTAACTTCCTACCAATTAGACTCTTTTCAATATTAGCATTTCAATGACCAGCATCTTCTAAATTGTACATCTTCAACTGTATTTTCTGTAAATGTTTTGCAGGAAAGGTGGGTGGACTAGGAATGCATTTCAGATGATCAAAGCCTGAACTTAGTTGAGAGTCATATTTCATCAAAGAAAATTAGTTGCCCCCTGAAGAAGCTGAAAATCAAGTTTCTTATAGCACAATTCATGGCAAAAGGCAGAGGATATGGTCTTTGTAATAAGAGATTCAAGTCCAATTTCAGTCCAACTACCAACTACATTTGTCACCTTGGGTAATTTAAATGTAATATTGAGTTCTGTCTTCTCATTTATTAAATAACAATAATTATGAGCAGGGTTATTTTTGTGTGTGTATGAAAAAACGAGTAAAACAATTTTGGGGAATCATCTTAATCTATGTCCAACACATAGTGGACATAGTTAAAATTTTAGGAGTCATATTTAAATAAAGCCAAAGCATGAATATCTGCAGAAATTATTTAGAAATTATCATATAACTACTCAGTAAATGCTTATTTTCCAATAAACTATATCTTCCAATTGCATGAGTGTTTAACATAATTTACAGTTTTTACCTTTTAATATTTCCTATTGTTTGTTTTACAACATCAACTTGGTCTTTATACATAAAACTCAAATTTGTGGTTTCACTAAAACAACTCATAAATACCCTTCCAAAGACTTAACATTGACCTCGTAAAGCTATTACTTTTTTTCCCATGAACTATAATTCTGAGTCAGTGACAGTTTAGTGTTAGCTACAACTATGCTTTGCTGGAATTTTCAGATAAACACACTACTGCTTTTAGGAAGAATCTCCATGTTGAGCATCTAAATGTCAGATCATAAGATAATTCTTGCCTTGGTTTGCTAGTTCCAGATGGATAAATTCTTTCTTACACCCTGTTCAATTCCCTATTTCAACCTCATTCTTCTAACAATGCTCAGCAACCATGCAATTTGGATACGGATCATCAGAAGTAAATTGCAACACCCTCGTGGGAAAGGATATCTCCTTAGGAGTAAATGCCCATGAAAGCCTATTGAATCTTTTCTAATCACTGTCTAACCCTCCAGCTTCTTACTCTTTGTTTTCTGACAGTAATGAACCAAAACAACATGATGAAAGCCTGAAAGTTAAAGGGATTATTTTTAATTCTCAAACTCATTTTTATGTATCTGTTGCACTTATAATCAGTTTTGATAATTCCCATTGCTTTCCTCTAATTTTGAAGGGAGATAATTTCATCTTATCTATCTAAATCTTTCCCTTTCAATTCAAGAAGTGTTATCTGTTTCTCTTCATAGATTAAGATAAATGCTAAATGTATTTTGTTTTTTTTTTCACCCCACAGCCAAGGAGATTCATCCAGGGATAGCTAGTATTTCATAGGTGCACACAGTGGAAATGAAAATGTTAGTGGTTCAGTCATGCCCAACTCTTTGCGATCCCGTGAATTGTAGTCCCTGTCAGGCTCCTCTGTCCATGGAATTCTCCTCGAGTGGGTAGCCATTCCCTTCTCCGGGGGATCTTCCCAACCCAGGAATCCAACTCAGATCCTCATGTATTTCAAGCAGATTCTCTAAGGTCTGAGACACCAAGGAAGCCAAAGTGGGTGGCTTGGAAAAGCAAGAGGAACAAAGACATAATCTAGGGAATCCATTCCCCTCCCCCTGCCATTTCATCCTTATACATATATTCTACATATTGCTAAAGAAATTATTCATCTCTTTGACGTTTTTTATTCTGTTTAAATATGATTATGAGGCCCACTTGACTTCACACTCCAGGATGTCTGGCTCTAGGTGAGTGACCACACCCATCGTGGTTACCTGGGTCATAAAGATCTTTTTGCATGGTTCTTCTGTGTTTTATTGCCACCTCTTAATATCATCTGCATCTGTTATTTCCATACAGTTTCTGTCTTTCATTGAGGCTATCTTTGCATGAAATGTTCCCTTAGTATCTCTTCTTTTGCTTCTCTTCTTTCCTCAGCTGTTTGAAGACCTCCTCAGACAATCATTTTGCCTTTTTGCATTTTTTTTTCCCTTGGGGATGGTTTAGATCACAGCCTCCTGTACAATGTTGCAAACCTCTGTCCATGGTTCTTCAGGCATGCTGTCTATGAGATCTAATCCCTTGAATTTATTTGTCACTTCCACTATATAATTTCAAGGGACTTGATTTAGATCATACCTGGATGGTCAAATGGTTTTTGCCATTTGGGGGGCTAGAGCCCATGGGGTCACAAAGAGTTGGATACAACTGAGCAACTAACACTTTCACAATTATAACTTGTACTGTAATCAAACTATTTGCTAAAAGAAGTTCATGTGATGAAGAATAGTCTATTATATTTACTATTGTCTATTGTTTTTCATTCCTTTCTAAAGATCACTGTCTTCTATTATCACCTTCTTTTATAGAAGGTTTACAGAGCTTTTTTTAGTAATTATTTAAGTGTAGATTTGCTATCCGGAGAAGGCAATGGCACCCTACTCCAGTACTCTTGCCTGGAAAATCCCACGGACGAAGGAGTCTGGTAGGCTGCAGTCCATGGTGTCGTGAAGAGTGGGACACGACTGAGTGACTTCACTTTCACTTTTCACTTTGATGCATTGGAGAAGGAAATGGCAGCCCACTCCAGTGTTCTTGCCTGGAGAATCCCAGGGACAGGGAGCCTGGTGGGCTGCCATCTCTAGGGTCGCACAGAGTCAGACACTACTGAAGCAACTTAGCAGCAGCAGCAGCAGATTTGCTATCACAAATTATTTTAGCATTCTTTTGACTGAGAATATGTTTATGTCTTCTTTATTCCTGATGGATAGTTTCACCAATGGGTATAGAATTTATGGTTCTTTTTAGGATTGACAGTTCTTTTCTTTCAGCACCTTAAAAAAAAAAAAAAAAAAAAAGCACACAGTTGTGCTTCCTTCTGGCCTGCATGGTTTCAGGTAGGAAATCCACTATAGTATGAATTGTTACTCTTTTATAGGTAATGTATTCTTTTCCTCTGGCTATTTTTAAAACTTCTTTTTATTTCATACTTAAAATGTTAGTTTTGTTATATCTTGGTGTGGATTTCTTTGGGGTTATTTGAGGGTTTTGCATGTTTAAATATGTAGATTTGTGTCTTTTGCCAACTTGGTAAGTTTTCAGCCATTGTTTTCTCAGATACTTTCCCAGTACCACACTCTTTGTTTTCAGTACTATGATAAAATGAATTTTTGCTCTTTTTGAATTTTTCAACAGAAACTTTTGTTGATCTGTTTTTATCTTCAGTTGATTTTATCATTTCCATTTACACTCTGTTGTGTACAACTAAGTTGTTTTTTAATTTCAGTTAAATTTCAGTTAATTTTTTTAAATTATAGTGTTCAATTCTACAATTTCTTTTCATTTATTTTATATAATTTCTATTTCTGTGCTGAGATTTTCTTTTTTCATATGTTTTGTGATAATTTGTAATTTATTTCTAAAGGATTTTTAAGGCGGTTGCTTTTAAAATGCTTGTCAGATAATTTCAATATCAGATTAATCTCCATATTTGTTATCTTTTCTCATTAAATTCTGATTTTCCAAATTCTTGATATAAAGAATGTTTTTTATTGTATCCTGAACGTTTATTTTATTAATGGATTTTTGTTCCTATCCAAGTATTCTATTTTAGCAGGCAGTTAGTTGTTCTATTTAAGTTATATAGTATATAAGTTATAGTCCACTTCTCTGAGTGTTAATTCCCTTGAATGTTTACTTTGTGATCCCTTTCAGTGATATATTGTCTTGTTTGATTTCTAGTGCTGGTAGGACTCCTGTGTAAGCCCTGTTGGTGTCATCTGTGGGGTACTGAGCAATATTCTGTGTGAGGCAAAAAACCACTGGCCCTAGTTCTCTTATACCACTGGGTGGAAGCCAGGGAGTCTCAGAGCTTTACTATTGCAGTAGAAATGAGCTAGTGGGACCACTCTCTGGGCCTTGCTTCTGGCCATGGGAATAAGAAAATTAGGAGTTTGTTTCTTCACTGCTGGGAGATGACATCACTCACCTGGTGTAAGGTATGGAACAGAGGCTGGGATGGCTGAGACTTCACTGTTGCCACTGTTGTTGGTAAGTTGGGTAATCAACAGAGGCTCTATTTGTGGAAAACTGCTTGAGGTTCCCTATTAGGTCTCTGTTGGGTTTCTACTTTCCCAGTCCTTTGGTAAGAAAGAACAGATTTGTCTTTCTTTCTTCTTCCCTTTTTTCTTTTTCTTTCTATCTGTCGGGAGCCGGCATGAGAGACCCCGCCCATGACAGCAGGCTCGCTCTATCCCCCAGGTGTCAAGGTGTAACTATTCTGTCAGCACCTCACATCAGATGAAACAGAAACCAGTCTCAGAATGCACCTACCTGCAAAAGCAAGAACGCTGGACCCATACTCTACTCTTTTCTTTCTCTCACTGGGGAGAAGACACAAACTGGGTGCTTACTCATGATCATGGTGAACTGAGACTATTTCTGTTTGCAATTTTACAACTCTCTAGTGCTTCCACAGTCTGCTGAATTCTCTTTTAATCTCTGCAGCCTCTGGCACTCAAGTTATGCCAATTACCTGTCAGTGCCTTGAGTCAGGTTAAACAGAAAGCAGTCCCTTTAAAATCTGGAACTTTAAATACACATGCTACCATTCTCTTTCCTTCCCAAAGGAGAAGCCACAGCTGGGCTTTTCTTCTGAATTACAAACTGTGCTAGCTTTCGGTAGCATGGCTGGAATTAAATAGATTTTCTTATCTGTTTCATTGTGACTCTTCTTGGATTTGAACTTGCCTTAGTGCTACATCTTCCTAACTGATTTCTGAATTTCTCATAGAAGTTTCTGGGACTGTATGTTTTTAAGTTGATGCTTCTGTGGTGCACCAGATTCTGGGGCTTCCTGTACCATCGTTTTGCTGATGGATATAACTGCCTGGCACATGACTGGTGCTTAATAAATATCTGTAGAATATGAATGAAGCAGTTCCAGTTCGGGTCTAGTATATCAAACTTGTTTCTAAATGATATGAAAATATTTGGTTTTCTAAAGACATTGATATCTTGCCAGGTTTGCTCATTTCTCCTCAAGACAATGGGTTTCAGAGTGTGAAAGTGAAAGTGTTAGTTGCTTAGTCACGTCTAACTCTTTGTGACCCCATGGGCTGTAGATTGCCAGGCTTCTCTGTCAATAAAATTCTCCAGACAAGAATACTGGAGTGGGGAGCAATTCACTTCTCCAGGGGATCTTTGCGACCCAGGGGTTGAACCCAGGTCCCCTGCATTGCAGGCAAATTTTTTACCATCTGAGCCACCATGTGATAGACTTACTACAAATTCAGCATGTAAACAGCAAGACCTAGAGCAGTGCTTTCCAATAAAAATGTATGCAGTAATGAAAATGTTTATTTCTGCCATCCAAAAGATTGCCATAAGCCAGATGTGGCTTTTTAGCATATGAACTGTGGCTGACGTGAGGGATAGAACTTAAAATCTTATTTACACCTAATTTTAAATAACCATGTGTAGCTAATGGTTACCGTATTGGACAATGCAGCTCTGGAGGACTTAATAGCTGGCCTGGGTCTCTAAAAATGCATTTTGAAAATATTTATGCTGCAAAATTTCCTGTTTTTTTCTTATTAAAAAGAGATGCAATGTCATTGTCTTCATTTTGAACAGAAGTTTCTATCTGCTACCAGAACCAGTCATTTTTTAATTACTTTTCATTTCCTTCCTTCTTTCCTTTTCTTTTATTTTCTTGGCTAAATCAATCATTAGAATAACAGGCAAACTTTTGATATTTCTGTTGCTATTATTCCATGGTATTTAATTTTATATCAAAGCAAAAATATGTATACATATATACTTGGGTCAAATAATACTACAAAACTTAAAAAACATTTTCCTAGTAAATACTTTGTCCCACCCTTGACTTAAGGTCCTTTGAAAAAAGTACTTTGAACTCTTCAGCTATTTTTTTCTAATATTTCCTTTCATATATATAAAACAATCATGGAGCTAGTGGTTTTCAGAGAAGAGCTTTATGAGGGCAGTAGTGTTAGTTGCTTAGTCATATCTGACTCTGTTATTCCATGGACTGTAGCCCACCAGACTACTCTGTCTGTGAAATTCTGCAGGCAAGAATACTGGAGTGGGTTTCCATTTCCTTCTCCAGGAAATCTTCCCAACCCAAGGACTGAACCTGGGCCTCCTGCATTGCAGGCAGATTCTTTACCATCTGACCCACGAATGAAGCTCTTCAGATATATAAAACATGCTTAAAATTAAGTTTTCTCTTTTCTAAGTCACGCTATATCCATTTGTAGCACATGAGGATGCACCTTTCTTGTATGACTTGATCTGAAAACACACAGATACACACACAGGACATATCCCTTTCCCATTTCTCTTATGCAATGTCTTCATAATTCTGGTTAAATAAACTTTTGGCATTTATATAAATAAGTCTCAAGTGAAAGAGGAAAGTGAAAAAGTTGGCTTGAAGCTCAACATTCAGAAAACTAAGATCATGGCATCTGGTCCCATCACTTCATGGGAAATAGATGGAGAAACAATGGAAACAGTGCCAGAGTTTATTTTTGGGAGCTCCAAAATCACTGCAGATGGTGATTGCAGCCATGAAATTAAAAGACGCTTGCTCCTTGGAAGGAAAGTTATGACCAACCTAGATAGCTTATTAAAAAGCAGAGGCATCACTTTGCCAACCAAGGTCCCTCTAGTCAAGGCTATGGTTTTTCCTGTGGTCATGTATGGATGTGAGAGTTGGACTATGAAGAAAGCTGATCACCGAAGAATTGATGCTTCTGAACTGTGGTGTTGGAGAAGACTCTTGAGAGTCCCTTAGACTGCAAGGAGATCCAACCAGTCCATTCTAAAGGAGTTCAGTCCTGGGTGTTCATTGGAAGGACTGATGCTAAAGCTGAAGTGCCAATACTTTGGCCACCTCATGCGAAGAGTTGACTGACTGGAAAAGACTCTTAAACTGGGAGGGATTGGGGGCGGGAGGAGAAGGGGATGACAGAGAATGAGATGGCTGGATGGCATCACCTACTCGATGGACATGACTTTGAGTGAACTCCAGGAGTTGGTGATGGACAGGGAGGCTTGGCTTGCTGTGATTCATGGGGTCGCAAAGAGTCGAACATAACTGAGCGACTGAACTGAACTGAAGCAGAATTTTTAAAAGTAAATGCCCTGATGATTGCTTTCATGTGAACACTACTGTTTTACTTTATGTTTCTCACGTATTTCGTTCTAGAGGAGAAAGGAATAATATCTGATTGGTGAATTTGGAGGGTAGAACAGAGAAGATTTGGCCCTGCCCCTCCCTCTCACTTCACAATAAGAATGAACTTGCTCATGGAATGACCTCTGTGCCGTTTGGTTTATGATTCCAAGGCCCTAAAGTGAGTCTAAAGTGAAGTCACTCAGTTGTGTCCGACTCTGCAACCCCATGGACTGTAGCCCACCAGGCTCCTCCATCCATGGGATTCTCCAAGCAAGAATACTGGAGTGGGTTGCCATTTCCTTCTCCAGGGGTTCTTCCCAACCCAGGGATCGAACCTGGATCTCCCGCATTGCAGGAAGATACTTTAGCATCTGAGCCAAGGCCCTGCTGCTGCTGCTAAGTCACTTCAGTCGTGTCCGACTCTGTGCGACCCTATAGACGGCAGCCCACCAGGCTTCCCCATCCCTGGGATTCTCCAGGCAAGAACACTGGAGTGGGTTGCCATTTCCTTCTCCAATGTGTGAAAGTGAAAAGTGAAAGTGAACTCACTCAGTCATGTCCGACCTGTAGCGACCCCATGGACTGCAGCCCACCAGGCTCCTCCGTCAGGTTCTAGCCCTACAAGATAGGGAGATGTCCTGGTGGCTCAGTTGGTAAAGAATCCATTTGCAATGTGGGAGGCATCGGTTCGATCCCTGAGTTAAGAAGATCCCCTGGAGAAGGAAATACCCACCCCACTCCTCTGGACTGTAGAATTCCGTGGACTGTATAGTCCATGGGGTTGCAAAGATTCAGATACGACTGAGTGAGTTTCATAGTTTTAGGGGATAAAAAATTCACTTTAGGGGAAGAACACAAATAGAATTGAGGAGTCCTTTTGTCCAGGGTCTGTGGCTTGGATTTTGAATTTTAGTAAGTGGGGAGGTCACTATTAATGCTTGTGGAGAAATATGTCACACCATATGTTTTTGATTTTTAATGGTTGAATCTGGGCAAGATAATTTAAACTGTAAAGCTTAGATTTAACTTATGATGGCTTTAGCAACAAATAAGTAGCTAGTCTTACAGAAACTGATCTTTACATTTTGGGTCTTCATCAGTTAAACAGGGGTTGAGGGCTTTAGCAAAGTGTTAGGGTCTGGGCAGACTGCAACAGGTAGAGTTAGGGCTTAGGGAGGCAGAGGTACTACTTTTGACAAAGGACCTAATTTCTCTAAGCATTAAGTTTTCTTACGTAAATTACTGAAAACAATTCTACTTCATAGAATTCGTAGACTTGTTAAGATTAAATAAGATAATAAATAAAAATAAATTAGTGGAGTACCTGGCATATAGTGTGTTCTTAATTTTTTTCATACTTATGTATTTATTAATTTATGGCTACACTTAATCTAGACTGCTGTGTTCAGTCTTTCTCCAACTGTGGTAACAGGCTTCTCATTGCAGTGGCTTCTCTTGTTGCAGAGCGTGAAATCTAGGATGGGTACATGGGTCCACTTGTAGCATATGTGATATTCTGTGACCAGGGCTCAATCTCACATCCCCTTCATTAGCAGGTTGATTCTTAACCACTGGACCATGAGGGAAGTCCCTTAATCCTTAATTTTAGATACCAATGTTATTATCTGTATATCGATTGTACAATAAGAACAGTTCAGATTGCTTCACATTATACTCTTCATGGCAATTCTGAACAAAAATATAGCCATTAAAATAGGTGGGAGGGCTAATCAAGACTTCTTGGGCTCAGGCAGGTCGATATCCACCTGAGAAGGTGCGCCGGTTGTACACCCAGAAAACCGAGTGGCAGGGACTGGGGAGGCGATAAGTCAAAGCGACTGCACTCGCCAAACACCTGGTCACCTGAGCTGCTCAGACTGGGGAAGGCACAAAACGCAGACCAAGCCAAGTCTGCGCCTTTGTGGAGTACCCAAGAAACTGAACTTGAGACGCTCAGACGTGTGAGGTGCATACAACCCAGCGCCATACTCGGACAGTTCCCAGCAGAGCAACCTAGAGCCTGTGCAGTGTAGACTGGGACAACACACGCTCTGTGAGCGGGGTCAAACCCAGTGTGGCCGAGACGCTGCGAGCACTCACCACAGACGCCAGAGATATTTGTCTGCAACAACGCCAGAGATATTTGTCTGCAGCATTCCTCCCTTCCCAGAACAGGACTGAACAACTGAGCCTTAAAAAGTGTCCACACACCCCCTAGTATCAGGGCGGAAATTAGACACTGAAGAGACCGGCAAACAGAAGCTAAAACAGAGGGAACCACCTTGGAAATGACAGATAAAGAAGTCTAGAGACTACTCCAAGAATAAGACCAAAAACCAGAGGCAAGAGGCTTAAGCCCAAATCCTGAGAACACCAAAGAACTCTTGACTTCAGGGAACATTAATCGATAGGAGCTCATCAAACGCCTCCATACCTACACTAAAACCAAGCACCACCCAAGGGTCAACAAGTTCCAGAGCAAGACATACCACGCAAATTCTCCAGCAACACAGGAAAATAGCCCTGAGCTTCAATATACAGGTTGCCCAAAGTAACTCCAAACCCACTGACATCTCATAACTCATTACTGGACACTTCATTGCACTCCAGAGAAAAGAAATCCAGCTCCACCCACCAGAACACCGACACAAGCTTCCCTAACCAGGGAACCTTGACAAGTCACCCATCCAACCCCACACACAGGGAGGAAACTACATAATAAAGAGAACTCCACAAACGGCCAGAAGAGGGAAAGACCACCCCAAGCAAAGCATTATAAGCAAGATGAAGAGGCAGAGAAATACCAAGCAAATAAAGGAACAGGATAAATGCCCACCAACACAAACAAAAGAGGAAGATATAGGGAATCTACCTGATAAAGAATTTCGAATTTTGATGGTGAAAATGATTCAAAATCTTGAAAGCAAAGTTGAGGTACAGACAAATAACCTGGAGAAAAGGATTGAGAAGATGGAAGAAAGGTTTAATAAGGACTTAGAGAAAATAAAAAAGAGTCAATATACAATGAATAATGCAATAGATGAGATCAGAAACACTCTGGAGGGAACAAACAGTAGAATTACGGAGGCAGAAGACAGGATAAGCGAGCTAGAAGATAGAATGGTAGAAATAAATGAAACAGAGAGGAAAAAAGAAAAACAAATTAAAAGAAATGAGGACAATATTAGAAACCTCTGGGACAATGTTAAATGCCCCAACATTCGAATCATAGGAGTCCCAGAAGAAGAAGACAAAAAGAAAGACCATGAGAGAATACTAGAGGAGATAATAGTTGAAAACGTCCCTAAAATGGGGAAGGAAACAATCACCCAAGTCCAAGAGAGCCAGAGAGTCCCTAACAGGATAAACCCAAGGCGAAATACTCCAAGACACATATTAATCAAATGAACAAAGATCAAACACAAAGAACAAATATTAAAAGCAGTAAGGGAAAACCAACAAATAACACACAAGGGGATTCCCATAAGGATAACAGCTGATCTTTCAACAGAAACTCTTCAGGCCAGGAGGGAATGGCAAGACATACTTAAAGTGATGAAAGAAAATAACCAACAGCCCAGGTTACTGTACCCAGCAAGGATCTCATTCAAATATGAAGGAGAAATCAAAAGCTTTACAGACAAGCAAAAGCTGAGAGAATTCAGCATCACCGAACCAGCTCTCCAACAAATACTAAAGGATCTTCTCTAGACAGGAAACACAGAAAGGGTGTATAAACTCGAACTCGAAGCAATAAAGAAAATGGCAACGGGATCATACTTATCAATAATCACCTTAAACGTAAATGGGTTGAATGCCCCAACCAAAAGATAAAGGCTGGCTGAATGGATACAAAAACAAGACCCCCATATATGTTGTCTACAAGAGACCCACCTCAAAACGAGGGACACATACAGACTGAAAGTGAAGGGCTGGAAAAAGATATTCCATGCAATTAGAGATCAAAAGAAAGCAGGGGTAGCAATACTCATATCAGATAAAATAGACTTTAAAACAAAGGCTGTGAAAAGAGACAAAGAAGGAAACTACATAATGATCAAAGGATTAATCCAAGAAGAAGCTTAACAATTATAAATATTTATGCACCCAACAAAGGAGCATCACAATATGTAAGACAATTACTAACAAGTATGAAAGGGGAAATTAACAACAATGCAATAATAGTGGGAGATTTTAATACCCCCTTATGGATATGGATCCTTACGATCTATGGATAGATCAACCACACAGAAAATTAACAAGGAAACACAACCTTTAAATGATACAATAGACCAGTTAGACCTAATAGATCTCTATAGAAGATTTCACCCCAAAACAATGAATTTCACCTTTTTCTGAAGCGCACATGGAACATTTTCCAGGATAGATCACATCCTGGGCCATAAATCTAGCCTTGGTAAATTAAAAAAAATTAAAATCATTCCAAGCATCTTTTCTGACCAAAATACAGTAAGATTATATCTCAATTACAGGAGAAAAACTATTAAAAATGCCAACATATGGAGGCTGAACAACACACTGCTGAATAACGAACAAATCATAGAAGAAATAAAAAAAAAAAAAAGAAATCAAAATATGCATAGAAATGAATGAAAATGAATACATGTCAACCCAAAACCTGTGGGAAACTGTAAAAGCAGTGCTAAGGGGAAGGTTCATAGCAATACAGGCACACCTCAAGAAACAAGAAAAAAGTCAACTAAATAACCTAACTCTACACCTAAAGAAACTAGAAAAGGAAGAAATGAAGAACCCCAGGGTTAGTATAAGGAAAGAGATCTTAAAAATTAGGACAGAAATAAATGCAAAAGAAACAAAAGAGACCATAGCAAAAATCAACAAAGCCAAAAGCTGGTTCTTTGAGAGGGTAAGTAAAATTGACAAACCAGTAGCCAGACTCATCAAGAAACAAAGGGAGAAGAACCAAATAAATAAAATTAGAAATGAAAATGGAGAGATCACAACCTACAACACAGAAATACAAAGGATCATTAGAGAATACTATTAGCAATTATAGGACATTAAAATAGACAACTTGGAAGAAATGAACAAATTCCTAGAAAAGTACAACTTTCCAAAACTGAACCAGGAAGAAATAGAAAATCTTAATAGACCCATTTAAAGCATGGAAATAGAAGCTGTAATCAGATATCTTCCAGCACACAAAAGCCCAGGTCCAGACGGCTTCACAGCTGAATTCTACCAAAAACTTAGAGAAGAGCTAACACCTATTCTACTCAAACTCTCCCAGAAAATTGCTGAGAAGGGAAACTTCCAAACTCATTCTATGAGGCCACCATCACTCTAATCCCAAAACCTGGTAAAGATCCCACAAAGAAAGAAAACTACAGGCCAATATCACTGATGAACATAGATGCAAAAATCCTTAACAAAATTCTAGCAATCAGAATCCAACAATACATTAAGAAGATCATACATCATGACCAAGTGGGCTTTATCCCAGGAATGCAAGGATTCTTCAATATCCGCAAATCAATCAACGTAATACACCACATTAACAAACTGAAAAATAAAAAACATATGATTATCTCAATAGATGCAGAGAAACCCTTTGACAAAATTCAACATCCATTTATGATAAAAACCCTCCAGAAGGTGGAAATAGAAGGAACATACCTCAACATAATAAAAGCTGTATATGACAAACCCACAGCAAACATTATCCTCAACGGTGAAAAACTGAAAGCATTTCTCCTAAATTCAGGAACCAGTCAAGGATGCCCACTCTCACCACTACTATTCAACATAGTTCTGGAAGTTTTGGCCACAGCAATCAGAGCAGAAAAAGACATAAAAGGAATACAAATTGGAAAAGAAGAAGTAAAGCTTTCACTGTTCGTTGATGATATGGTCCTCTACACAGAAAACCCTAAAGACTCTACCGGAAAACTACTAGAGCTAATCAATAAATACAGTAAAGTTGCAGGATATAAAATCAACACACAGAAATCCCTTGCATTCCTATACACTAATAATGAGAAAATAGAAAGAGAAATTAAGGAAACTATTCCATTCACTGTTGCAACGAAAAGAATAAAACACTTAAGAATATATCTACCAAAATAAGCAAAAGACCTCTACATAGAAAACTATAAAACACTAGTGAAAGTAATCAAAGAGGACACTAATAGATGGAGAAATATACCGTGTTTGTGGATTGGAAGATTAAATATTGTGAAAATGAGTATACTACGCAAAGTAATTTATACATTCACTGCAATCCCTATCAAGCTACCAATGATATTTTTCACAGAACTAGAACAAATAATCTCACAATTTGTATGGAAATACAAAAAAACCTCGAATAGCCAAAGCAATCTTGAGGAAGAAGAATGGAACTGGGGGAATCAACCTGCTGGAGTTCAGGCTCTACTACAAAGTCACAGTCATCAAGACAGTATGGTACTGTCATAAAGTCAGAAATATAGATCAATGGAACAAAATAGAAGGCCCAGAGATAATTCCACACACTTATGGACACCTTATCTTTGACAAAGGAGGCAAGAATATACAATGGAGAAAAGGCAGTCTCTTCAACAAGTGGTGCTCGGAAAACTGGTCAGCCACTTGTAAAAGAATGAGACTAGAACACTTCCTAACACCATACACCAAAATAAACTCAAAATGGATTAGAGAGCTAAATGTAAGACCAGAAACTATAAAACTCCTAGAGGAGAACATAGGCAAAACACTCTCTGACATAAATCACAGCAGGATGCTCTATGACCCACCTCCCAGAATATTGGAAATAAAAGCAAAAATAAACAAATGGGACCTAATTAAAATCAAAAGCTTCTGCACAGCAAAGGAAACTATCAGTTCAGTTCAGTTCAGTTCAGTCGCTCAGTCGTGTCCGACTCTCCGCGACCCCATGAATCACAGCACGCCAGGCCTCCCTGTCCATCACCAACTCCCGGAGTACACTCAAACCCACGCCCACAGAGTCAGTGATGCCAAAGTAAGGTGAAAAGACAGCCTTCAGAATGGGAGAAAATAATAGCAAATGAAGCAACCGATAAAGGATTAATCTCCAAAATATACAAGCAGCTCCTTCAGCTCAATTCCAGAAAAATAAATGACCCAATCAAAAATGGGCCGAAGAACTAAACAGACATTTCTCCAAAGAAGACATAAAGATGGCGAACAAACACATGAAAAAATGCTCAACATCCCTCATAATCAGAGAAATGCAAATCAAAACCACAATGAGATACCATTTCACATCAGTCAGAATGGCTGCTATCCAAAAGTCTACATGCAATAAACGGTGGAGAGGGTGTGGAGAGAAGGGAACCCTCTTACACTGTTGGTGGGAATGCAAACTAGTACAGCCACTATGGAGAACAGTGTGGAGATTCCGCAAAAACCTGGAAATAAAACTGCCATATGATCCAGCAATTGCACTCCTGGGCATACACACAGAGGAAACCAGAAGTGAAAGAGACACATGTTCTCCAATGTTCATCGCAGCACTGTTTATAACAGCCAGGACATGGAAGCAACCTAGATGTCCATCTGCAGACGAATGGATAAGAAAGCTGTGGTACATATACACAATGGAGTATTACTCAGCCATTGAAAAGAATGCATTTGAACCAGTTCTAATGAGGTGGATGAATCTACAGCCTATTATACAGAGTGAAGTAAGCCAGATAGAAGAACACCAATACAGTATACTAACGCATATATATGGAATTTAGAAAGATGGAAATGATATCCCTGTATACGAGACAGCAAAAGAGACACAGGTGTATAGAACAGTCTTTGGGACTCTGTGGGAGAAGAGGAGGGTGGGATGATTTGGGAGAATGGCAGTGAAACATGTATATTATCATGTGTGAAATGAATCACCAGTCCAGTTTTGACGCATGATACAGGATGCTTGGGGCTGGTACATGGGGATGACCCAGTGGGAGGATAAGGGAAGGAGGGAGGTGGGAGGGGGGTTCAGAAAGGGGAATTCATGTACACCCAGGCGGATTCATGTCAATGTATGGCAAAACCAACCAATATAATATTGTAAAATAATTAGCCCCCAATAAAAAATAAAGAAAAAAAATTTAAAAAAAAATAGATGAGGAAACTAAAACTCAAATGTTAAGTAATTAGTCCAATACTCACAAAACTATAGTTCACATTGTTTCATTTAATTCATTTATGCATTCATCCATTTAATTTGTGCAAATTTATTATTTTTCCTATTCCCAGAAGTATACTAGATATTATATATAAGGTAGTGAGCAAAAATGTAATCTACTTTCATAGGATTTTATCTCACATTCTAGAGGGAGACATGGACTGGACAAATGTAAACAGATAAGTACATAAAAATTATTACTTGCAAACAAATTATTTTCAAATAAAAAAATAAGTGCTATATGAATTAGCGAAAGAAATGCAACCCACTCCAATATTCTTGCCTGAAGAATACTGATAGACAGAAGACCCTGGTGGGCTACAATCCATTGGGTAGCAGGGAGTCAGACACGACTGAAGCAACTTAGCACGCATTCTTGCTATATGAATAGGTTATGAAAGCTTTTATAAAGGTCTTCTTTCGAGACTGAAGAGATAAAGAAGAGCCAGTTCAGTGAAGAAGAGCGCTCTAGGCAGGAAGTACATCATGTTTCAAAGCCTCTCACTTCCTAACCATGTCCGACCTAACTGTCTGCCACATTTGGTGGGGTATTGCTCCAGTACCTTTTCAGATGTGTAAGATCCTCCTATCCATTAAACTATTGATGGTTTGTTGTTGAAAACAAAAAAAGGCTCTCATGTCCTAATTGCTAGTCTAACCCAGCACTATTAGTGGCACTGTGTGTGTGTGTTTATAGGGGACAAGTTAAGTTGGGAGTCATCCCTCTCTCTATCATAGGTCTCACTTTCTTGGACCATAGCCTTTTAGTTAAGTTTACCGTGAAATTTTGCATGAGACTATAAAGTGGGAAAGATTGAAGAGGAGAAAGGTGAAAATGGTCATGTCAAATACTTTTGGATACATGGTCAGTAAATCTAAGCTCCAGGAAACTTCCACTTGCACATAGATTTGCTGGACCAAACTGCCTAGACTGAAGGGACAGAGGCCACATCAATAACATTTTCCACATAAGGTGGCTCAATTCCATCTTGCAAAATGTGGCACTCAATAAGATCTTTTAATTATAGCAACAAACCTCTGTGAGGTTTCCTGATATTTGGCATTAATGAAACCAATTAGACTTTTCATAAAACTCACTGGAAACCTGTACAAGTTCTTTGAGATTTCTTTTTCTATATAACAGTTTCTTCCACCCCTGTCACAGAAAAGATATTAAGGCATTTTGTATGAAAGTGGGAGAAATGGGAAAATGAGAGCAGATGCTCAAAAAACGCTGCCTCCTTTTCATGGCACTCAAACAATATTTCCACAAGTGTTATATTTCAAAGGAATTTATATCTAAAGGAAATTTACTAAAATGTTTATGTGTTTCCAATAAGTCTCATCTTCATAAACCTCTGTAAGCCTCAACTGAAGCTAAATGTAGCTTTTCAGAATTATAAGCACAGCAGTACTTTATATATTACTGAGTTTGAGATTTGAAACTCGAGTGTGGCAAACCTAAGGGAAATGACTTAAGGCAATCATAGATGGGACAGGTATCTCTTATTTATTGCATATAAACAGTTTTGCGTAAAGACCTTTAAATCTAATGACTGAAAATGAATTTGGCTAATTCCAGTGTCTAGCCTCACAATGATTATATTGAACATTCCTAGAATAGAAAAATGTTAAATAAGAAAGTGTTATAGTCATGAACAAGCAGTTTGTAACACAAACCTAGAAGTTGGAAGGATCTGTGCTTTTCCCTCTGCCTAGAAATTATTGCCTCTTAGTCTAGGTATTCTCGTGAGATGCCTTGTCTATGTAACAAATATTTACTCATCTTACAAAAAACAGTTTTAGCATCACCCATATTTTGACACTAAAACATTTCTTGAAATTATTTGAACAAAGGACTGGTGATGGTTAATTATGTGTTAAGTTGGAAAATGTTTTGGGATGAGAAACATTTAAATCAGTGATATTTGAGTAATCAGATGACCCACCATAATTTCGGTGGGCCTTATCTAATCAGCAGAATGACTGAATAGAACAAAAAGACTGGCCTGTTAGACTGTTTGTGAATTGATCCCGAACTTGACTATCCTGGGTCTTCACCTGCTAATCTTCAGAGTAGAACTGCACCATCAACTCTCCTGAACTGGAGTTTCTCAGCCCACCCTGCAGATTTTGTACTTCTTTGCCTCCATAATTTTGTAGCATGGAGACACATTAACAAAAAAAATATTAATCATGCTCTCTGTAAACATGGGGAAAGTAAATGGGATGGACTGGGGCATCATCTCTTTTTCACTCTTACATTATTATCAGTAGCATTAGTATAGTACTGTATTGGAACTAGCACTTTTATCATTATATTAAGGCAATTTTTATAATATTTTAAAATATTTTTCATAATATTTCTGTGACATTTTCAAATGACTATGTTTATGTTAAATTTGCAATTAAAACTTGTAAAATGCTAACTCTGACATTTATTCCTATAGAATATACTTCCCATATATGACAGGATATGATAGGCTATATATACACATATGCACATACCCACACTACTTGGATACATTTCAGTTCAGTTGAATTCAGTCGCTCAGTCGTGTCCAACTCTCCGTGACCCCATGAATCATAGCACGCCAGGCCTCCCTGTCCATCACCAACTCCCGGAGTTTACTCAAACTCATGTCCACAGAGTCGGTGATGCCATCCAGCCATCTCATTCTCGGTCGTCCCCTTCTCCTCCCGCCCCCAACCTTTCCCAGCATCAGAGTCTTTTCCAGTGAGTCAACTCATCGCATGTGGTGGCCAAAGTATTGCAGTTTCAGCTTTAGCATCAGTCCTTCCAATGAACACCCAGGATTGATTTCCTTTAGAATGGACTGGTTGGATCTCCTTGCAGTCCAAGGGATTCTCAAGAGTCTTCTCCAGCACCACAGTTCAAAAGCATCAATTCTTCGGCGATCAGCTTTCTTCACAGTCCAACTCTCACATCCATACATGACCACGGGAAAAACCATAGCCTTGACTAGATGGACCTTTGTTGGCAAAGTAATGTCTCTGCTTTTTAATATACTATCTAGGTTGGTCATAACTTTCCTTCCAAGGAGTAAGCGTCTTTTAATTTCATGGATGCAATTAGCATCCGCAGTGATTTTGGAGCCCCAAAAAATAAAGTCTGACACTGTTTCCACTGTTTTCCCATCTATTTCCCATGAAGTGATGGGACCAGATGCCATGATCTTTGTTTTCTGAATGTTGAGCTTCAAGCCAACCTTTTCACTCTCCTCTTTCACTTTCATCAAGAGGCTTTTGAGTTCCTCTTCACGTTCTGCCATAAGGGTGGTGTCATCTGCATATCTGAGGTTATTAATATTTCTCCCAACAATCTTGATTGCAGCTTGTGCTTCTTCCAGCCCAGCGTTCCTCATGATGTACTCTGCATAGAAGTTAAATAAACAGGGTGACAATATACAGCATTGATGTACTCCTTTTCCTATTTGGAGCCAGTCTGTTGCTCCATGAACAGTTCTGACTGTTGCTTCCTGACCTGCATATAGGTAGGGGCCAACTATTCAATATGGATTTATTAACATTATGAACCTGACACTTTACAAGGTCCTACTGGTTAAGATTATGTTTGGTTGTGGGTAGCAAAGATTTGAAAAGTAGTTTTTTAGCCAAAATAGACATTCATTCTTTTATAAAAGAAAAGGAACTAAGAATTTGATAGGTTAGAG
Organism: Moschus berezovskii; assembly: GCF_049115385.1. Classification (NCBI taxonomy): domain Eukaryota; kingdom Metazoa; phylum Chordata; class Mammalia; order Artiodactyla; family Moschidae; genus Moschus; species Moschus berezovskii. The sequence continues at coordinate 48,707,664 of NC_142471.1, read as the reverse complement.
TGAGTATTGTCTGGTGGCTCAAACAGTAAAGAATCTGTCTGCAATGCAAGAGACATGGGTTTGATCCCTGGGTTGGGAAGTTCCTCTTGAGAAGAAATGGGAACTCACTCCAGTATCTTTGACAGGAGAATTCCATAGACAGAGGAAACTGGCAGGTCCCAGTCTATGGAGTTGCAAGAGCCTGACATGACTGACACTTTCACTTTGTCAGGATAGCAGGCTTTTTTTCTCTTGTTCCCTGGAAAAGTCTCCACATGATCAAAGATGGCTATTAGAGCTTTAGCCATCACATCAACATTTTAAGCAATACTTAAAAGGGATGGTTCCTCTTCCCTTGTAAGGAAACTTTATGGAACTCTATATTGACACCTCAACAGCCAACCGCTGCAAGAGATGCTATGAAATATATCCTTTTATTGTGGTGGCAGTGTCTCTAGTATTTGTTAAGTTAAAAGCAGAGATAAGGTACCTAGAAGAATCAAGTAGTTTCTGCCATAACATTGAGAGAATTCAAAGAAGTAAATTCCATACTATTATAAAGCAGTTCAAATCTGGTCAAGAACTCAAAACTATAATGTATGAATCTACTTTAAACGTTAAAGCATAAATCTTTTAATAGGGACCATGAAGAATGGATGACTTGAAGAAATAAAGAATGAGCAGCCTGATATGAAACAGAAACTGCAGAATTTAGGCACTGAATAAATATTTGTTGAATAACTGAATTAGCAATCGAAGAGATAATTCTCAATATCCTGTTGAAAGGAAGTGCAGTTCAATGTGATACAAATCTGTGAAAAAACAGTGATTGGCAATTCATCTTGATACACTGGATCACCTTTAGTATGAAAATCCTGGCTCTCAGGACTGTGAGAGGCCTCAAAAGAATATCTAGTATAACCTTTTACCTTTAGTCTAGTAAAGAATTACGAATCTCATTTTAGAGGTAAGACCAAAAGATATTAAATGACTCAGATATGCGAATACAGTTAATAAATCATCACTTGAGATCTAGAATACTTGCTTGTTTTTTCCATTTTATTGTTTATTCAGTGAACTATATTTTCCACTTTATTTTTTTTATTTTGATGTGTTAATCCTATTTGGGAATTTTGGGGAAAAATCATGTACTAAAAAGACACTTCAGTTCAGTTCAGTTCAGTTCAGTCGCTCAGTCGTGTCCGACTCTCCGCGACCCCATGAATCACAGCACGCCAGGCCTCCCTGTCCATCACCAACTCCCGGAGTACACTCAAACTCATGTCCACAGAGTCGGTGATGCCATCCAGCCATCTCATTCTCCGTCGTCCCCTTCTCCTCCCGCCCCCAACCTTTCCCAGCATCAGAGTCTTTTCCAGTGAGTCAACTCGTCTCATGAGGTGGCCAAAGTATTGCAGTTTCAGCTTTAGCATCAGTCCCTCCAATGAACATCCAGGATTGATCTCCTTTAGAATGGACTGGTTGGATCTCCTTGCAGTATAAGGGACTCTCAAGAGTCTTCTCCAACACCACAGTTCAAAAGCATCGATTCTTCGGCGATCAGCTTTCTTCACAGTCCAACTCTCACATCCATACATGACCACGGGAAAAACCATTGCCTTGACTAGACGGACCTTGGTCGGCAAAGTAATGTCTCTGCTTTTTAATATACTATCAAGGTTGGTCATAACTTTCCTTCCAAGGAGCAAGCGTCTTTTAATTTCATGGCTGCAATCAGCATCTGCAGTGATTTTGGAGCCCAAAAAAACAAAGTCTGACACTGTTTCCACTAGGAAAGCTGTATTAATCATCATTTTTGAAGAGTGTGTTCTATTCTTTCAAAAAGGGAATAATGGTGAGTTATTAATGAGTAAGAAATTTCCTAATGAACAAGATCCTTCCTTTTCCCATATACAACATTATTTCTATTTGACAAAGCTTATAGCATCTCCAGAGACAAGTCCAGCAAGCCAACAAGTGGGAAAATAAATACACTTCATTAATCTTTATTACATATCTGTGAGGAAGATTACTATTGGCATAAATTGCTTGTAGGGTGAAAACCAGAAAAAAAAGATAAAGGTGAAATAAGGACTAAAAAGCTTTTTTTCTCTTTGTCTCTGTTCTTCATCTCAAGACTAGTAAGAGACAATGGAATGGAGAGCAAAAGAAAAGATAAACAAAATAACATGCACAGTGTTCGTATTTTTGGAAATGTTCTAAGTTTACTTATGGTATCTTCAGCATAGTTAACTCATTATCCATGTTCCTTTGTGTTGATGGCTTTATTTTTTACAGATGACTTGTAATTAGAGTGTTAGTTGAAGGACAAATCATTAGACTTCCCTGAGGTTTTCACTGATATAATGGGAATCATTTATTTTGAGCACAAATAACAAAAGTTCTTCAGCACAAAGGTGAAAATAAGAATCATTATAAATTTTACTTGACATTGTTTTTCTGGTAGACAAACTTTTCAGCAATTTGTATTGTCCTGTTCAAGTTCTATAGAAACTCCACTAAAGTTTCAGGATGTGTTTCTCATTGCAATCACTAGGTACCGCTGTGAAATTTTAAAGAGGAGACACTACCAGAAGATAAATGAAGAGTAATAACATCACCTTAACATTATAACCTTAGAGTTATAATGTTAAGAGTAATGACATTATCTCTTAACATTGTTAAGAGTCTGAAGTTCTTTAAAGGTCATAGAGCCGGTTTCCTTCCTTTCATACTTTAAGGAGTTTCAGTCTGTGGAGGTGCAGTTCATTCAAAATCATGAACCTGGGTTAAGGTGGATCCAAGCCTAGATACTAGTCTCTTAATTAAGCATCCAGTTCTCCTTCTTGCTAAGGAAAAGTTGTATATAATTTTAAAAATCACAAAGCTTATAAAAAATATCAGTAGAGGTATTACACTCCTGCTTTTCATTCCTTACTGCAAAGTGTTATTTGTCCCGAAGCAAAAGACCTTCTTCTCCTCTATTATTTGAAATCTAACACATTACCTGTTTGTTTGTTTTTTCTTTACTCTGCTTATATTTTCATTGTGTTTCCATTAGCCTCAGAACCTACAATTATGACACGTTAGAATGTAACCCACTCTCAAGAAAAAGAGATACAAGACAGGTATGGCAGGGATATAACTTCATTCAGTTCAGTTCAGTTCAGTTCAGTCGCTCAGTCCTGTCCAACTTTCCGCGACCCCATGAATCACAGCACGCCAGGCCTCCCTGTCCATCACAAACTCCCGGAGTTCACTCAAACTCATGTCCACCGAGTCGGTGATGCCATCCAGCCATCTCATTCTCTGTCATCCCCTTCTTCTCCCGCCCCCAACCTTTCCTAGCATCAGAGACTTTTCCAGTGAGTCAACTCATCACATGAGGTGGCCAAAGTGTTGCAGTTTCAGCTTTAGCATCAGTCCTTCCAATGAACACCCAGGATTGATCTCCTTTAGAATGGACTGGTTGGATCTCCTTGCAGTCCAAGGGACTCTCAAGAGTCTTCTCCAACACCACAGTTCAAAAGCATCGATTCTTCGACGATCAGCTTTCTTCACAGTCCAACTCTCACATCCATACATGACCACGGGGAAAACCATAGCCTTGACTAGACGGACCTTTGTTGGCAAAGTAATGTCTCTGCTTTTTAATATGCTATCAAGGTTGGTCATAACTTTCCTTCCAAGGAGTAAGCGTCTTTTAATTTCATGGCTGCAATCAGCATCTGCAGTGATTTTGGAGCCCCCAAAAATAAAGTCTGACACTGTTTCCACTGTTTTCCCATCTATTTCCCATGAAGTGATGGGACCAGATGCCATGATCTTTGTTTTCTGAATGTTGAGCTTCAAGCCAACATTTTCACTCTCCTCTTTCACTTTCATCAAGAGGCTTTTGAGTTCCTCTTCACTGTCTGCCATAAGGGGAGTGTCATCTGCATATCTGAGGTTATTGATATTTCTCCCAGCAATCTTGCTTCTAGCTTGTGCTTCTTCCAGCCCAGCGTTCCTCATGATGTATTCTGCATATAAGTTAAATAAGCAGGGTGACAATATACAGCCTTGACGTACTCCTTCTCCTATTTGGAACCAGTCTGTTGTTCCATGTCCAGTTCTGACTGTTGCTTCCTGACCTGCATACAGGTTTCTCAAGAGACAGGTCAGGTGGTCTGTTATTCCCATCTCTTTCAGAATGTTCCACAGTTGATTGTGATCCACACAGTCAAAGGCTTTGGCATAGTCAATGAAGCAGAAATAGGTATTTTTCTGGAACTCTCCTGCTTTCTCCATGATCCAGTGGATGTTGGCAATTTGATCTCTGGTGCCTCTGCCTTTTCTAAAGCCTGCTTGAACATCTGGGAGTTCACGGTTCACATATTGCTGAAGCCTGGCTTGGAGAATTTTGAGCATGACTTTACTAGCGTGTGAGATGAGTACAACTGTGCCGTAGTTTGAGCATTCTTTGGCATTGCCTTTCTTTGGGATTGGAATGAAGACTGACCTTTTCCAGTCCTGTGGCCAGTGCTGAGTTTTCCAAATTTGCTGGCATATTGAATGCAGCACTTTCATAGCATTATCTTTCAAGATTTGAAATAGCTCAACTGGAATTCCATCACCTCCACTAGCTTTGTTCGTAGTGATGCTTTCTAAGGCCCACTTGACTTCACATTCCAAGATGTCTGGCTCTAGTCAGTGATCACATTATTGAAAAGTAAAGAACTGCATAGTGAAATTCAGCTTGAAAATTTTTCAAGTGAGAGAAATGCACACAAACACTCTTTGCCTTATTTCTTAATTAATTTAGGGATAATTACATTCATTTTTGCACACCCATATTTATTTTCATGAGAAACATAGTAAAGTTTCAAATGTATTAAATGTACCATTACATATTTTTAAAATTCAAATTAAAATATTCTGATATCTGCTTTTTCTATTTAAATAAACCCCTTACATGTAAAAACATACATCCAATTGTCCTTCCTTCTTCATTATTGAGGAAATGAATGTATATGTATTTACTAAAAAGAAGTAGTGATTAAGTAGAGGAAAGTTTTAAATTCAAGTTAAATCCACAGTCTTAAAACACAAACTATTCTGTGTCTATATTACTGTTCACTTTTAATGTCCTTCCATGATCTATTTATCTGGACAAGGCAGTAAGGTAAAAGCGTTCCAATTATCCGTAATAGAAAATGCAATTTCATTCCCAAAGAACAAATAAAGCCTGATACTTAAAAGGCTATAGGAAGAATAAAACTGACCTAATCAATTATTAAATAGTTAAAGAAATGTGGCCTTCAGAACCATGGTTATATAACTGTGGATGGTTAAAAGCTATGGAAACACATTCTGTTTCAAATTGATAAAGTAATGTGTTGTTCAACTTGGGTTGCCATAATAAAGTACCACAGACTTGGGTGGCTTAAATAAAAGAAATTTATTCTCATAGTTCTGGAACCTGGAAATCTAAGATTAAGGTACCAGCAAGACCATTCTTTTGTGAGGCCTCTTTTCTGAGCTTGCAGAAAGTCACCTTCCTGCTGTATCCTCACATGTCCTTTTCTCTGTACGTGACACTCAGAGAAAAGGCTAAGGAAAACAGTCCTACTGTATCAGGGCCTAACTTTATGATCTGATTTAACCTTAATTGCCATATCTCCAAATAGTCACATTGAAAGGTTAGGACTTAACACATAATATCTGGGGGCGATAAAATGGAGTCCATAACAGAATAGACTTAAAAAACTATTATAAAGTATAATAATGGATCCCATTAATCAATAGCAGTGATTAAAATTTCCATTTGGGGTCAGTAATCTTGGACTATCCATATGCCATGTTTTGTCGTTGTTCATCGTCCTACCTGTTTTATTTTTTTTATTATTATTTTTTTAATGTCTCTGCTTTTTATTTTTTTATTTTATTATTATTTTTTTAATTTTTATTGAAGGCTAAATATTTTGCAATATTATATTGGTTGGTTTTGTCATACATTGACATGAATCCGCCCCGGGTGTATATGAGTTCCCCCTCCCAAACCCCCCTCCTACCTCCCTCCTCCTCTTATCCTCCCTCTGGGTCATCCCTGCATACCAGCCCCGAGCATCCCGTAATATACATCGACCCTGAACTGGCGTATGTTTCACATATGATAATATACATGTTTCAATGCCATTCTCCCAAACCATCCCACCCTCACCCTCTCCCACAGAGTCCCAAAGACTGTTCTATGCATCTGTGTTTCTTTTGCTGTCTCGGATACAGAGTTATCATTTGCATCTTTCTAAATTCCATGTATATGCATTAGTATAATGTATTGGTGTTTTTCTATCTGGCTTACTTCACTCTGTATAATAGGCTGTAGATTCATCCACCTCATTAGAACTGGTTCAAATGCATTCTTTTCAATGGCTGAGTAATACTCCATTGTGTATATGTACCACAGCTTTCTTGTCCATTCGTCTGCAGATGGACATCTAGGTTGCTTCCATGTCCTGGCTGTTATAAACAGTGCTGCGATGAACATTGGAGAACATGTGTCTCTTTCACTTCTGGTTTCCTCTGTGTGTATGCCCAGGAGTGCGATTGTTGGATCATATGGCAGTTCTATTTCCAGGTTTTTGCGGAATCTCCACACTGTTCTCCATAGTGGCTGTACTAGTTTGCATTCCCACCAACAGTGTAAGAGGGTTCCCTTCTCTCCACACCCTCTCCACCGTTTATTGCATGTAGACTTTTGGATAGCAGCCATTCTGACTGGTGTGAAATGGTATCTCATTGTGGTTTTGATTTGCATTTCTCTGATTATGAGGGATGTTGAGCATTTTTTCACGTGTTTGTTCGCCATCTTTATATCTTCTTTGGAGAAATGTCTGTTTAGTTCTTCGGCCCATTTTTTGATTGGGTCATTTATTTTTCTGGAATTGAGCTGAAGGAGCTCCTTGTATATTTTGGAGATTAATCCTTTATCGGTTGCTTCATTTGCTATTATTTTCTCCCATTCTGAAGGCTGTCTTTTCACCTTACTTATAGTTTCCTTTGCTGTGCAGAAGCTTTTGATTTTAATTAGGTCCCATTTGTTTATTTTTGCTTTTATTTCCAATATTCTGGGAGGTGGGTCATAGAGAATCCTGCTGTGATTTATGTCAGAGAGTGTTTTGCCTATGTTCTCCTCTAGGAGTTTTATAGTTTCTGGTCTTACATTTAGCTCTCTAATCCATTTTGAGTTTATTTTTGTGTATGGTGTTAGGAAGTGTTCTAGTCTCATTCTTTTACAAGTGGCTGACCAGTTTTGGAGCACCACTTGTTGAAGAGACTGCCTTTTCTCCATTTTATATTCTTACCTCCTTTGTCAAAGACAAGGTGTCCATAATTGCCAACATCCACTGGATCATGGAGAAAGCAAGAGAGTTTCAGAAAAACATCTATTTCTGCTTCATTGACTATGCCAAAGCCTTTGACTGTGTCAATCACAATAAACTGTGGAACATTCTGAAAGAGATGGGAATCCCAGACCACCTGACCTGCATCTTGAGAAACCTGTATGCAGGTCAGGAAGCAACAGTTAGAACTGAACATGGAACACAGACTGGTTCCAAATAGGAAAAGGTGTACATCAAGGTTGTACATTGTCACCTTGCTTATTTAACTTATATGCAGAGTACATCATGAGGAACACTGGGCTGGAAGAAGCACAAGCTGCAATCAAGATTGACGGGAGTAATATCAATAACCTCAGATATGCAGATGACACCACCCTTATGGCAGAAAGTGAAGAGGAACTCAAAAGCCTCTTGATGAAAGTGAAAGAGGAGAGTGAAAAGGTTGGCTTGAAGCTCAACATTCAGAAAACAAAGATCATGGCATCTGGTCCCATCACTTCATGGGAAATAGATGGAAAAACAGTGGAAACAGTGTCAGACTTTGTTTTTTTGGCCTCCAAAATCACTGCAGATGCTGATTGCAGCCATGAAATTAAAAGACGCTTGCTCCTTGGAAGGAAAGTTATGACCAACCTTGATAGTATATTAAAAAGCAGAGACATTACTTTGCCAACCAAGGTCCGTCTAGTCAAGGCTATGGTTTTCCCCGTGGTCATGTATGGATGTGAGAGTTGGACTGTGAAGAAGGCTGATCGCCGAAGAATCGATGCTTTTGAACTGTGGTGTTGGAGAAGACTCTTGAGAGTCCCTTGGACTGCAAGGAGATCCAACCAGTCCATTCTAAAGGAGATCAATCCTGGATGTTCATTGGAGGGACTGATGCTAAAGCTGAAACTGCAATACTTTGGCCACCTCATGTGACGAGTTGACTCACTGGAAAAGACTCTGATGCTGGGAAAGGTTGGGGGTGGGAGGAGAAGGGGACGACGGAGAATGAGATGGCTGGATGGCATCACCGACTCTGTGGACACGAGTTTAAGTGTACTCCGGGGGTTTGTGATGGACAGGGATGCCTGGCGTGCTGTGATTCATGGGGTCGTGGAGAGTCGGACATGACTGAGCGACTGAACTGAACTGAACTGAACTGAACTGAAGGTGTCCATAGGTGCGTGGATTTATCTCTGGGCTTTCTATTTTGTTCCATTGATCTATATTTCTGTCTTTATGCCAGTACCATACTGTCTTGATGACTGTGGCTTTGTAATAGAGCCTGAAGTCCGGCAGGTTAATTACCCCAGTTCCATTTTTCTTCCTCAAGATTGCTTTAGATATTCGAGATTTTTTGTATTTCCATACAAATTGTGAGATTATTTGTTCTAGTTCTGTGAAAAATCTCGTTGGTAGCTTGATAGGGATTGCATTGACTGTATAAATTACTTTGGGTAGTATACTCATTTTTACAATATTTATTCTTCCAATCCACAATATGTACAAGACTTTTGTTTCCTTAGGTAGATATATTCCTAAGTATTTAATTCTTTTCATTGCAACAGTGAATGGAATAGTTTCCTTAATTTCTCTATTTTCTCATTATTAGTGTATAGGAATGCAAGGAATTTCTGTGTGTTGATTTTATATCCTGCAACTTTACTGTATTCATTGATTAACTCTAGTATTTTTCTGGTAGTCTTTAGGGTTTTCTGTGTAGAGGATCATGTCATCAGTGAACAGTGAAAGTTTTACTTCTTCTTTTCCAATTTGTATTCCTTTTATGTCTTTTTCTGCTCTGATTGCTGTGGCCCAAACTTCCAGAACTATGTTCAATAGTAGTGGTGAGAGTGGGCACCCTTGTCTTGTTCCTGACTTTAGGGGAAATGCTTTCAGTTTTTCACCATTGAGGATAATGTTTGCTGTGGGTTTGTCATATACAGCTCTTATTATGTGGAGATATGTCCCTTCTATTCCCACTTTCTGGAGGGTTTTTGCCATAAATGGATATTGAATTTGTCGAAGGCTTTCTCTGCATTAATTGAGATAATCATATGATTTTTATTTTTCAGTTTGTTAATGTGGTGTATTACGTTGATTTATTTGTGGATATTGAAGAATCCTTGCATTCCTGGGATAAAGCCCACTTGGTCATGATGTATGATCTTCTTAATATGTTGTTGGATTCTAATAGCTAGAATTTTGTTAAGGATTTTTGCATCTATGTTAATCAGTGATATTGGCCTGTAGTTTTCTTTTTTTGTGGGCTCTTTACCATGTTTTGGGATTAGGGTGATGGTGGCCTCATAGAATGAGTTTGGAAGTTTCCCTTCCTCAGAAATTTTCTGGAAGAATTTGAGTAGAATAGGTGTTAGCTCTTCTCTAAATTTTTGGTAGAATTCAGCTTTGGAGCCGTCTGGACCTAGGCTTTTGTTTGCTGGAAGATTTCTGATTACAGCCTCTAGTTCCGTGCTTGTGATGGGTCTGTTCAGAATTTCTATTTCTTCCTGGTTCAGTTTTGGAAAGGTGTACTTTTCTAGGAATTTGTCCATTTCTTCCAGGTTATTCATTTTTTTGCCATATAATTGCTGATAGTATTCTCTAATAATCCTTTGTATTTCTGTGTTGTCAGTTCTAATCTCTCCATTTTCATTTCTAATTTTATTTATTTGGTTCTTCTCCCTTTGTTTCTTGATGAGTCTTGCTAGTGGTTTGTCAATTTTATTTACCCTTTCAAAGAACCAGCTTTTGGCTTTGTTGATTTTTGCTATGGTCTCTTTTGTTTCTTTTGCATTTATCTCTGCCCTAATTTTTATGATTTCTTTCCTTCTACTAACCCTGAGTTTCTTCATTTCTTCCTTTTCTAGTTGCTTTAGATGTAGAGTTAGGTTATTTAGTTGACTTTTTTCTTGTTTCTTGAGGTGTGCCTTATTGCTATGAACTTCCCCCTTAGCACTGCTTTTACAGTGTCCCAGAGGTTTTCGGTTGCTGTTTTCATTTTCATTCATTTCTATGCATACTTTGATTTCTCTTTAGATTTATTCTATGATTTGTTCATTATTCAGCAGCCTGTTGTTCAGACTCCATATGTTGGCATTTTTAATGTTTTTTCTCCCATAATTGAGATCTAATCTTATTGCATTGTGGTCAGAAAAGATGCTTGGAATGATTTCAATTTTTTTGAATTTACCAAGGCTAGATTTATGGCCCAGGATGTAATGTATCCTGGAAAAGGTTCCGTGTGCGCTTCAGAAAAAGGTGAAATTCATTGTTTTGGGGTGAAATGTTCCATAGAGATCTATTAGGTCTAACTGGTCTATTGTATCATTTAAAGTTTGTGTTTCCTTGTTAATTTTCTGTGTAGTTGATCTATCCATAGATGTAAGGGGGTATTAAAATCTCCCACTATTATTGCATTGTTGTTAATTTCCCCTTTCATACTTGTTAGTAATTGTCTTACATATTGTGATGCTCCTTTGTTGGGTGCATAAATATTTATAATTGTTAAGCTTCTTCTTGGATTAATCCTTTGATCATTATGTAGTTTCCTTCTTTGTCTCTTTTCACAGCCTTTGTTTTAAAGTCTATTTTATCTGATATGAGTATTGCTACCCCTGCTTTCTTTTGATCTCTAATTGCATGGAATATCTTTTTCCAGCCCTTCACTTTCAGTCTGTATGTGTCCCTCGTTTTGAGGTGGGTCTCTTGTAGACAACATATATGGGGGTCTTGTTTTTGTATCCATTCAGCCAGCCTTTATCTTTTGGTTGGGGCATTCAACCCATTTACGTTTAAGGTGATTATTGATAAGTATGATCCCGTTGCCATTTTCTTTATTGCTTCGAGTTCGAGTTTATACACCCTTTCTGTGTTTCCTGTCTAGAGAAGATCCTTTAGTATTTGTTGGAGAGCTGGTTCGGTGATGCTGAATTCTCTCAGCTTTTGCTTGTCTGTAAAGCTTTTGATTTCTCCTTCATATTTGAATGAGATCCTTGCTGGGTACAGTAACCTGGGCTGTTGGTTATTTTCTTTCATCACTTTAAGTATGTCTTGCCATTCCCTCCTGGCCTGAAGAGTTTCTGTTGAAAGATCAGCTGTTATCCTTATGGGAATCCCCTTGTGTGTTATTTGTTGGTTTTCCCTTACTGCTTTTAATATTTGTTCTTTGTGTTTGATCTTTGTTCATTTGATTAATATGTGTCTTGGAGTATTTCGCCTTGGGTTTATCCTGTTAGGGACTCTCTGGCTCTCTTGGACTTGGGTGATTGTTTCCTTCCCCATTTTAGGGACGTTTTCAACTATTATCTCCTCTAGTATTCTCTCATGGTCTTTCTTTTTGTCTTCTTCTTCTGGGACTCCTATGATTCGAATGTTGGGGCATTTAACATTGTCCCAGAGGTTTCTAATATTGTCCTCATTTCTTTTAATTTGTTTTTCTTTTTTCCTCTCTGTTTCATTTATTTCTACCATTCTATCTTCTAGCTCGCTTATCCTGTCTTCTGCCTCCGTAATTCTACTGTTTGTTCCCTCCAGAGTGTTTCTGATCTCATCTATTGCATTATTCATTGTATATTGACTCTTTTTTATTTTCTCTAAGTCCTTATTAAACCTTTCTTCCATCTTCTCAATCCTTTTCTCCAGGTTATTTGTCTGTACCTCAACTTTGCTTTCAAGATTTTGAATCATTTTCACCATCAAAATTCGAAATTCTTTATCAGGTAGATTCCCTATATCTTCCTCTTTTGTTTGTGTTGGTGGGCATTTATCCTGTTCCTTTATTTGCTTGGTATTTCTCTGCCTCTTCATCTTGCTTATAATGCTTTGCTTGGGGTGGCCTTTCTGTCTTCTGGCCGTTTGTGGAGTTCTCTTTATTATGTAGTTTCCTCCCTGTGTGTGGGTTTGGACGGGTGACTTGTCAGTTCTCTGGTTAGGGAAACTTGTGTCGGTGTTCTGGTGGGTGGAGCTGGATTTCTTTTCTCTGGAGTGCAATGAAGTGTCCAGTAATGAGTTATGAGATGTCAGTGGGTTTGGAGTTACTTTGGGCAACCTGTATATTGAAGCTCAGGGCTATTTTCCTGTGTTGCTGGAGAATCTGTGTCGTATGTCTTTCTCTGGAATCTGCTGACCCTTGGGTGGTGCTTGGTTTCAGTGTAGGTATGGAGGCGTTTGATGAGCTCCTATCGATTAATGTTCCCTGGAGTCAGGAGTTCTCTGGTGTTCTCAGGATTTGGGCTTAAGCCTCTTGCCTCTGGTTTTCGGTCTTATTCTTGGAGTAGCCTCTAGACTTCACTATCTCTCATTTCCAAGGTGGTTCCCTCTGTTTCATTTTCTGTTTGCTGGTCTCTTCAGTGTCTAATTTCCGCCCTGACACTAGGGGCTGGTGGTGTACACTTTTTAAGACTCACTTGTTCAGTCCTGTTCTGGGAAGGGAGGAATGCTCCAGACAAATATCTCTGGTGTCTGTGGGGAGTGCTCACTATGTCTCGGCCACACTGGGTTTGCCCCATTTCACGGCTTGTGTGCTGTCCCAGTCTACACTGCACAGCCTCTAGGTTGCTCTGCCAGGAACTGTCCGAGGTCGGCACTGGGTTGTATGCACTTTCCAGGTCTGAGCAGCTCAGGTTCAGGTACTCGGGTACTCCTCAAAGGAGCAGACTTGTTTGGGCCTGGTTTTTCTGCCTTCCCCAGTACGAGCAGCTCAGGTGACCAGGTGTTTGTTGAGTGTGGTCACTGCAACTTACCACTTCCCCTGTTCCTCCCACTCGGTTTTCTGGGTGTATAGCTCGTGCACCTTCTCAGGCAGATATTGACCATTCAGAAACCCATGAAGTCTTGGTTAGCAACGAAGCCTTCCCACAGTTTGGTATTGGATGCCTCTCTGGGGCTGCGGTTGCCCCCTTCCAACTTTGGCTGCCCTCTCTTGCCTGTCTCGGTGGGGGATGGGCCATCTGCAGCTGGCTAGCTCTGCTCAGTCCTTTGATCTGTGAGCGGGACTGGCGGAGTCTTAGTTTAGGGCTTTTTGCCTTTTTGCAGTGTAGCTACCCCACAGTCTGCTCTGCTATCCCCAGTTAGTTTTCTCAGATTGTTCCTGCGGCATTCAGACCCAGTCCTCTCTCTAAGCAGTTCAGCCGGCTCCTCCCTGTCCAGCCCCCGCTTGTTAATGGCAGATGCGGGCGTCTGTGCTGATTCTCTGCTGGGAGTTACCATTTGGCAGGTAATCTGTGTGTTTTAATTATTTCTTTCTTTTTCCTCCCCATTATGTGGCCCTCTGAGGTTCCAAGGCTCGCCACAGACTCACCAGTGAGAGTGTTTCCTGGTGTTTGGAAACTTCTCTCTTTTATAAGCCTCCCTTCCCAGGACAGAGCTCCGTCCCTACCTCTTTTGTCTCTCTTTTTATCTTTTATGTTTTTTTCTTACCTCCTTTCAAAGATTTTGGGCTGCTTTTCTGGGTGCCTAATGTCCTCTGCTGGCATTCAGAAGTTGTTTTGTGGAATTTACTCCACGTTCAAATGTTCTTTTGATGAATTTGTGGGGGAGAAAGTGGTCTCGCTGTCCAATTCCTCCGCCATCTTGTTCCCTTCTAGTTCCTTCATCTATTTTTATAGAAGGAAAAATGACTTTTTTTTCAAAAATGGACTTTGTGATGATCAGTTGGGGAAATGAATGAGAAAGTATCTTTAAACTTCTAAACTGAATGGAAATATTTGGTTGCATCATCTGCTGCTGCTGCTAAGTCACTTCGGTCGTGTTCGACTCTGTTCGACCCCAGAGACGGCAGCCCACCAGGCTACCCCATCCCTGGGATTCTCCAGGCAGGAACACCAGAGTGGGTTGCCATTTCCTTCTCCAATGCATGAAAGAGAAAAGTGAAAGTGAAGGCTCTCAGTCGTGTCCAACTCTTCCTGACCCCATGGACTGCAGCCCACCAGGCTCCTCCATCCATGGGATTTTCCAGGCAAGAGTACTGGAGTGGGGTGCCATTGCCTTCTCCGTGGTTGCATCTAGTATGTTATTAAATCTAAACTCTTAGCAGTGCAGTTTTAGTAACTAAACATCACTTTCCTTCCAATTTTTGACCTGTGATTTTCTCTAATTTAGTTAACAGAATTTCACTCTTAGTTCAGTTCAGTTCAGTTATTCACTCGTGTCCAACTCTTAGAGACTCCCTGGACCACAGCAAACCAAGGTTCCCTGTCTCACCAACTCCGGGAGCTTACTCAAACTCATGTCCATTGAGTCAGTGATGCCATCCAACCATCTCATCCTCTGTTGTTCCTTTCTCCTCCCACCTTCAATTATTCCAGGCATCAGGGTCTTTTCCTATGAGTCAGTTCTTCGCATCAGGTTGCCAAAGTATTGGAGTTTCAGCTTCAGCATCAGTCCTTCCAATGAACACCCAGAACTTATCTCCTTTAGAAAGGACTGGTTAAATCTCCTTGCAGTCCAAGGGACTCTCAAGAGTCTTCTTCAACACCACAGTTCAAAAGCATCGATTCTTCGGTGCTCAGCTTTCTTCACAGTCCAACTCTCACATCCATACATGACCCCGGAAAAACCATAGCCTTGACTAGATGGACCTTTGTTGGAAAAGCAATGTCTCTGCTTTTTAATATGCTGTCTAGGTTGGTCATAACTTTCCTTCCAAGGAGTAAACGTCTTTTAATTTCATGGCTGCAATCAGCATCTGCAGTGATTTTGGAGCCCCAAAAAATAAAGTCTGACACTGTTTCCACTGTTTTTCCATCTATTTCCCATGAAGTGATGGGATCAGATGCCATGATCTTTGTTTTCTGAATGTTGAGCTTCAAGCCAACCTTTTCACTCTCCTCTTTCACTTTCATCAGGAGACTTTTGAGTTCCTCTTCACTTTCTGCCATAAGGGTGGTGTCATCTGCATATCTGGGGTTATTGATATTTCTCCCGGCAATCTTGATTCCAGCTTGTGCTTCTTCCAGCCAAGCGTTCCTCATGATGTACTCTGCATATAAGTTAAATAAGCAAGATGACAATATACAGCCTTGACGTACTCCTTTTCCTATTTGGAACCAGTCTGTTGTTCCATGTCCAGTTCTAACTGTTGCTTCCTGACCTGCATATACATTCCTTGCTGCTGCTAAGTCACTTCAGTCGTGTCCGACTCTGTGCGACCCCATAGACGGCAGCCCACCAGGCTCCCCCGTCCCTGGGATTCTCCAGGCAAGAACACTGGAGTGGGTTGCCATTTCCTTCTCCAGCATATACATTCCTTAGTTTCAGTCAAATAAAACGGTTTTTTCTTTAAGCCCAGAACTGATGATTACACAACAAACAACTCAGTTTAAATTCTGTGCTAAGGATTATATAACAACAATGTATCCTGCTTGAGGAGAGTTTTTCCTTCTTAAAAACCTTCTGACTAATTCTGATATCTTTGAATGGTAGTTGGTCAGGTATCAGGATGGTATATTCACTCACCTAGAGCCAGACATGCTGTAATGTGATGTCAAGTGGGCCTTAGGAAGCATCTCTATGAACAAAGCTAGTGGAGGTGATGGAATTCTAGTTGAGCTATTTCAAATCTTAAAAAATGATGCTGTGAAAGTGCTGCACTCAATATGCCAGCAAATTTGGAAAACTCAGCAGTGGCCGCAAGACTGGAAAAGGTCAGTTTTCATTCCAATCCCAAAGAAAGGCGATGCCAAACAATGCTCAAAGTACCACACAATTGTACTCATCTCACACGCTAGTAAAGTAATGGTCAAAGTTCTCCAAGCCAAGGTTCAACAGTACGTGAACCATGAACTTCCAGATGTTCAAGCTGGATTTAGAAAAGGCAGAGGAACCAGAGATCAAATTGCCAACATTTGCTGGATCATCAAAAAAGTAAGAGAGTTCCAGAAAATCATCTACTTCTGCTTTATTGACTATGCCAAAGCCTTTGACTGTGTGGATCACAAGAAACTGTGAAAAATTCTTAAAGTGATGGGAGTGCCAGACCACCCTACCTGTCTTTTGACAAATCTGTAAGCAGGTCAGGAAGCAACAGTTAGAACTGGTCATGGAAAAACAGACTTGTTCCAAATAGGGAAAGGAGTACATCACATTTGTATATTTTCACTCCTCTTCTTTAACTTTATGCAGAGTATATAAAGAGAAAGGCTGGGCTGGATGAAGCACATGCTGGAATCAAGATTGCGGGGAGAAATATCAATAACCTCAGATATGCAGATGACACCACCCTTTTGGCAGAAAGTGAAGAAGAACTCAAGAGCCTCTTGATGAAAGTGAAAGAGGAGAGTGAAAAAGTTAGCTTAAAGCTCAGCATTCAGAAAACTAAGATCATGGCATCTGGTACTATCACTTCATGTCAAATTGATGGGGAAACCATGGAAACAGTGGCAGACTTTATTTTGGGGGGCTCCAAAATCACCGTAGATGGTGACTGCAGCCATGAAATTAAAAGACACTTGCTCCTTGGAAGAAAAGTCATAACCAACCTAGACAGAATATTAAAAAGCAGAGGCATTACTTTGCCAACAAAGTTCTATCTAGTTAAAGCTATGGTTTTTCCAGTAGTCCTATATGGATGTGATAGTTGGACTGTGAAGAAAGCTGAGCGCCAAAGAGTTGATGCTTTTGAACTGTGGTATTGGAGAAGGCTCTTGAGAGTCCTTGAACTGCAAGGTAATCCAACCAGTCCATTCTAAAGGAGATCAATCCTGGGTATTCATTGGAAGAACTGATGCTGAAGCTGAAACTCCAATACTTTGGCCACTGGATGTGATGAACTGACTCATTTGAAAAGACCCTGATGCAGCAAAAGATTGAAGGTGGGAGAAGAAGGGGACGACAGAAGAGAGATGGTTAGTTGGCATCACCAACTCAATAGACATGAGTTTGAGTAAACTCCGGGAGTTGGTGATGGGTAGGGAGGCCTAGTGCTTTAGTCCATGGGGTCACAAAGAAATAACAAGACTGAACATGGACAATTTAAGAATCAGTGAACTAAAATGGACTGGAATGGGTGAATTTAATTCAGATGACCATTATATCTACTACTATGGGCAAGAATCCCTTAGAAGAAATGGAGTAGCCATTATAGTTAACAAAAGAGTCCAGAATGAGGTACTTGGGTAAAACCTCAAAAATGACAGAATGATCTGTTTGTTTCCATGGCTAACCATTCAGTATCACAGTAATCTAAGTTTATGCCCCAACCACTGATGCTGAAGAAGCTGAAATTGAATGGTTCTATGAAGACCTACAACACATCTTAAACAGATACTCTGAAAGTATTTATATAGATTCCTTACAAATTACCTGAATATAAGGAAATGTGCACTTAAATATTATTTAAGGTGTACTGTAGTTGAATGATCCTATAAAGACCTATAATACTTTCTAAAACTAACACTAAGAAACCATGTCCTTTTTCTTCTTACGGGATTGGAATTCAAAAGGATTAAGTAAAGAGATACCTGGCATAAAAGGCAAGTTTGACCTTGGAATACAAAATGAAGCAGGGCAAAGTCTAACAGAGTCTTGCAACAGAACACACTGCTCATAGCAAACACACTCTTTCAGCAACACAAAAGACGACTCTACATAAGGTCATCAGCAAATGGTCAGTACTGAAATCAGATTGATTTTTATGCTTTGCAACTGAAGATGGAAAAGCTCTATACAGTCAAAGTAAAAAAAACCTGGAGCTGAATGTAGCATGGATCATTATGCTGTTATTGCAAAATTCAGACTTGAAGAAAGTAGAGAAAATCACTAGACCATTCAGATATGACTTAAATCAAATCCTTTATGATTATGCAGTGAATGTGACAAATAGATTCAAAGGATTAGATCTAGTAATCAGAGTGCCTGAAGAACTATGGTCAGAGGTTTGTAACATTATACAGGAGGCAGTGACTAAAACCACCCCAAAGAACAAGAAATTCAAGAAGTTAAAATGATTGAATGAGGAGGCCTTACAAAAAGCTGAGAAAAAAGAAGTGAAGGCAAAAGAGAAAGGGAAAGATATACCCAAGTGAATGCAGAGATCCAGAGACTAACAGGGAGTGATAAGAAAGCCTTTTAAAGTGAACAATGAAAAGAAATAGAGAAAAACAATAGAATAGAAAAGACTAGAGATCTCTTCAAGACAGTGGAGATACCAAGGGAATATTTCATGCAGCACAATAAAGGAAGAAATGGTAATAACCTAACATAAGAGGAAGAGATTAAGAAGAGGTGGCAAGAATACACAGAACTGTTCATAAAAGGTCTTAATGACCTGTATAACTGTGATGGTGTTGTCACTCACCTAGAGCCAGACATACTGGAGTGTGAAGTCGAGTGGGCCTTAGGAAACCCTACTATGAGAAAAGCTAGTGGAGGTGATGGAATTCCAGCTGAGCTATTTCAAATCCTAAAAGATAATACTTTTAAGGTGCTGCATTCAATATGCCACAAAATTTGGAAAACTCAGCAATGACCACACGACTGGAGTTCAGTTTTCATTCCATTCCCAAAGAAAGGCAATGCTAAATAATGTTCAAACTACTGTACAATTGCACTTATTTCACGTTGTTAGCAAGGCAATGCTCAAAATTCTTCAAGCTGGGCTTCAACAGTATGTGAATGGAGAACTCACAGATGTGCAAGCAAGCTGGATTTAGAAAAGGCAGAGAAACCAGAGATCAAATTGCCAACATTTGTTGGATCACAGAAAAAACAAGGAATTCCAGAAAAAAAAAAATCTACTTCTGCTTCACTGACTATGCTAAAGTCTTTGCCTGTGTGGATCACAACAAACTGGAAAAATTTTAAAGAAATGGAAATATCATTACTTTACCTGCCTCCTAAAAAATCTGTGTGCAGGTCAAGAAGCAGCAGTTAGAACCTGACATGGTACAAGTGACTGGTTCAAAATTGGGAAAGGAGTATATCACGGCTGTATATGGCCACCCTGCTTATTTAACTTCTATGCAGAGTACATCATGAGAAATGCCAGGCTAGATGAATCATAACCCGCAATCAAGATTACTAGAAGATATCAACAACCTCAGATATGCAGATGATACCATCCTAATGGCAGAAAGCAAAGAGGGGACTAAAGAGCCACTTGATAAAGGTGGAAGAGGAGAGTGAAAAAGTTGGCTTAATACTCAACATTAAAAAGACTAAGATCATGGCATCATATCTCATCACTTCATGGCAAGTAGATGGGGCAAAAATGGAAATAGTGACAGACTTTATTTTCTTGGACTCCAAAATCCATAAAATTAAAATATGCTCGTTCCTTGGAAGGAAAGGTATGACAAACTCAGCATATTAAAAAGTAGAGACATCACTTTGCTGACATAAGTCCGTATCATCAAATATATGGTTTTTCCAGTGGACGTGTACGGATGTGAGAATTGGATCATGAAAGAGGCAGAGTGCTGAAGAATTGATGCTTTCAAACTGTGGTGCTGGAAGAGACTCTTGAGAATCCCTGGGATAGCAAGGAGATTAAAGCAGTCAGTCCTAAAAGAAACCAACCCTGAATATTCATTGGAAGGACAGATGCTGAAGCTGAAGTTTCAGTACTTTGGCCACCTGCTGTGAAGATCTGACTCATTGGAAAATACCCTGATGCTATGAAAGATTGAAGGCAAAAGGTGCAGCAGAGGATGAGATAGATAGCATCACCAACTCAATGCATATGAATCTGAGCAAACACTGGGATATAGTGAAGGACAGGGAAGCCTGGAATGCTGCAGTTCATGGGGTTGCAGAGTTGACCACGATATACTGACAGGGCAACAACAAAGTTAAAATTCAGCATTGCTTCTTTAAAAGAAGAAATTAAACCCCTCCACTTATCTATGTAAGTCCAGAATATTTTACAAGTTGAGCATATAATTGTATTAGTGTGGATTCATTTATCTCAGCTTCTGTGCTGACATCACCCTTTCTGTGATAGGAACAGAAGAGGAAAGAGGATTAGTTTTGAAATATGCAAAAGTATCTAAGAGGAGGAGTCTTGAAAAGTAAGGTGCATGGTGACATCACTAAGCAACAGAAGGACTGGAAGAGCATTGAACATGTCATAAATATATAGCAGTCTAAAATGCTGGTTTAGGGAACTCTCTGGTGGTCCAGTGGTTGGGATTGAACACTTTCACTGCTGGGGACCGGGTTCAATTCTTGGTCAGGGATCTGAGATCTCATGAGCTGTGTAGCATGTCCAAAAATAAATAAATAAATAAAAAATAGTGGTTAAATATTGACTCTAGGTCAAGAAAGCTGAGGTATGAATTCTGACTCCCCTACAAATAATGTTACCTTTGGTAAGATATTTAACTTTTTGTGGCTTGGTTTCAATTAAAAAATAGGAATAATGATCATATCTATGACATAGGATTTTATATGTATTATTTTCTATTTTGTGTTAATTAATGTATGTGAAATGCAGTGGTTGGCATTTGGTTTAATTCTAGGGCATTTAGTTAAAATATTAGCTACTTTTGTTAACTGGCAACTCACAATTTTGCTTTAAGCTGACACTGTTTCTAGGCTTAGGTTTCACAAAGAACTCTTCATCATCAGAAGCTAAATAAAAGTTATCAAGGAAAACCTAAAGAAATACAAATGTGTGTAACACAGGGATTGTTACACAGAACCCATTTGAAAGCCGCCTGCTGAACCCAGGTAGATGGCACATGTTCCTTTTGTATATGTGATTCTGTCTCTCATGGGTCACTGTTCTGTCTTACTTTCACAGTCTTTAGGGCAGACTCACTTATAATTATGATCACGCTAATAGTCATGTCCACTTTATAGGTATACTTATTAGTATGAAATTTAGTGCATTTTGGGCTTCCCAGGTGGCACTAGTGGTAAAGAATCCACTTGCCAATGCGGGAAACATAAGAGATGAGGGTTCAATCCCTGGGTTGAGAAGATGCCCTGGAGTAGGGCATGGCAACACACTCCAGCATTCTTGCCTGAGAATCCCTAGGACAGAGGACCCGACAGGCTACAGTCATAACGTCCAAAAGAGTTGGACTGAATTGACTTAACATGCTTGCACATAGTGCATTTTATCCCAAACCAAAAAGGTTTATAACCTTGGCATGTTATAGAAGAAAAATCACTGAATTTGTTTGTAACCAGGGAGATCGTGTTTGCATTCTGACTGTACCACTTACTAATTTTCTGATATAGGCAATTTATATCCTTTCTAAGTCTGTTTTTCATCTACAATATGGGATAATAATTTCTACTTTGTAGGATTGTTATGAGGGTTAAATATAAATTACTTTCCAGTTCATAATGTTTATACATAGTATTCAATGAATGATAGTTAAAATTATGAATATGATTTTAGCAAAAAGTCGTAGGAATAAATAATATAATACAGATTCTCAGAATCCATCAGAACAGACTGTAAAAATGACTTAAACATCCACTATGGCAATGACTAACATTTTGAAAACCTTTATTTTTCCATTGAGAACAATAGCCCAACAGTATCTGTGCTTCTGTGTTCCTCTTGCCAGGAAGAATAATATCTGTGATATATTGACTAACTCTAATGAAATTTTTTGTTCTTAAGACACAAAATATTTCCTAACGCAGCACATAAGGTCTTTGTGCCCATGTTTGTACTGGAGACAAATTTTCAGGAAAGAAATAGAGACTTCTCATTTTTACAAAACCAAAAGGCTTAAGTAAAAATGAAAAAAAAAAAAAAAGTATATGGCAGTTTTTTTTTTTTTAATCTCTGAACTGAAAACATATACCTATCAAGAAACATCTAGCCCATGAATTACAAATTTTCAAAAGCAGTGAGTTTTTACATAATGACAGATTCGTGAAGTTTTTCTGATGTTCTCCTGTGTTTACTTTGTGGGGCTTAGTGCCATCCTTGGATATATAGGCAAGAAAACTATTTCCTCTTCTGAACTAAAAAGAGGAAAACAAATGGACCATTTCTCACACACACCTTGGGGGAGTTCCCTCAGTGGGCTTTCTGATCAACCAAACTGTGTGTGTACATGCTTAGCCACTCAGTTGTGTCTGACACTTTGTGATGCCATGGTCCATAGCCTGCCAGGCTGCCCTGTCCATGGAATTTTCCAGGGAAGAATATAGTGGAATGAGTTGCCATTTCCTACTCCAAGGGATCTTCCTGATCTACAGATCGAACTCATGTCTCCTGTGTCTCTTGCATTGGGAGGAGCCACTAGGAAACCCTTCTGATCAATAAATCATTTCAAATAAGCCTTCTTGTTATCTGACATAATACTATTCCTGCTGCTGCTGCTAAGTTGCTTCAGTCGTGTCCGACTCTATGCGACCCCAGAGACGGCAGCCCACCAGGCTCCCCTGTCCCTGGGATTCTCCAGGCAAGAACACTGGAGTGGGTTGCCATTTCCTTCTCCAATGTATGAAAGTGAAAGTGAAGTCGCTCAGTAGTATCCGACTCCTAGAGACCCCATGGCCTGCAGTCTACCAGGCTCCTCCGTCCATTGGATTTTCCAGGCAACAGTGCAGGAGTGGGTTGCCATTTCCTTCTAGTGATACTCAAAAACTCCTAGAAACTCAGCTTTAGAGTAAATTCAATGCATTCTTTTATTTTTAGGAAAAAAAAACAAGCTGCAGCACAGTCAATTGTTGCCACTTATGGTATTTAATATACTTCTGTTAGGATGATGATTGTACCAAATGCTGAATTGTTTTGTTTCTAGATGTAAATATCACTTTACTTAATGTAATATTTTTCTTCTCTCAAACCGATTTTAAAAGCAAGGTTTTATCATTTTCCATTGTATTTGAATTTATTACAGAGTGTTTTAGCTTTTGTGCTCTATTTTCACTCAGTTTTTACGTGGGCCCTATCAATAACATCTGTATAAGTGATTTTTTTAAATTAATTGTGTTTGTGCCCATGACAAAGCTGAGCAATAGCATGAGTACTATTTGCACTGTCACAGCAAAGACAAACAAAAACAATCAAGTTATTTTCCATGGTTATTAAGGCTATGTTTTACATTTATTAAGGTCATTTTATACATATATGTATATATAGTGGTCATTTCCCTCAGTTCAGTTCAATTCAGCTCAGTCACTCAGTCGTGTCCAAATCTTTGCAACCCCACGGACTGCAGCATGCCAGGCTTCCCTGTCCATCACACATAGTATTCATTAAAGTGCCTTATTTACATTTACTCTGTGTACCAACGGAGAAGGCAATGGAAAGCCACTCCAGTACTATTGCCTAGAAAATCCCATGGATGGAGGAGCCTGGTAGGCTGCAATCAGTGGGGTCGCTAAGGGTCGGACACGACTGAGCGACTTCGCTTTCACTTTTCACTTTCACACACTGGAGGAGGAAATGGCAACCCACTCCAGTGTTCTTGCCTGGAGAATCCCAGGGACGGGGGAGCCTGGTGGGCTTCCGTCTATAGGGTCATGCAGAGTCGGACACGACTGAAGTGATTTAGCAGCAGCAGCAGCAGCTGTGTACCAAATGAGGAGATTATCCATCAGATTAGCCAAATTTGAGATGACAAATTGAAAAAAAATCTGAAAATTTTAAGTAATGAGGGGAAAAAGACTACTTTAAAATTACATTATCAAAAAAAGGAATATCACTATTTTAGTTATTTTTTAAAAATAAGGGGAAAAAGACTACTTTGAAATTACATTATCAAAAAAAGGAATATCGCTATTTTGGTTATTTTAAAAAAATAATAGCTCCAAAATTTTACCTAGGAGTTTAAAATTTAAGTAGGAATAATTTTATCTATGCATAGCCCAAGGCAAAGTTTCTTCTCAATTTCTAGAAGGTTTTTGCAGTGTGGTATATATTAATATTTACTTTAATCTGAACTTCTAAAAACTCAACTGCAGATACGGCTATGTTATCATTATCATGTTTGTAAATTTTCTGATTATAACCTGCCAGGTGGTCTATCTGCATGGGTTTTCTCTGGGAAGAAACTTACTTTTTGCAGAACCAACCTTTTCCATTTTCAGATAGTTCTAAGTATTTGAACATTCTTGCTGATTCAAGTCAAAATATACCTTACTATAAAAAGTAATAATTTCTGGCTTTACATTTTAAGTTATATAAGATTGAAACAAATAGTTTATCTACAAATCTATCATTTGCTGATAGACTCCACCAAATTTGATGCAATTTATTTGCCAAAATTATCCTACTTAACCATTCCCCCTACTACTCTTTAGGAAAAAAAACACCTCAAGCTTTTTTAGCTACACTTGGAAAAATTATTTTGAACCTCTTTATCATTCTGTTATCTTGTATTTGGACACCTTCTGGTATCTTCCTGTTAAAATATGCATGAAAACTATGCTTCTAGTGTGATTTCACTAGAGAATGGTGGGGCTCTTACTCCTATCCAGACACTAAATTTATGAGAAAAAATCACCATTTTCCTTACAACCAAATCACTCTGCCAACTTGGTTTCAGCTCAGTTCAGTCATTCATTAGTCATTCCATCCTGTCCAACTCCTTGAAAAACCATGGAATGCAGCATGCCAGGCTTCCCTGTCCATCAACAACTTCTGGAGCTTGCTCAACTCATGTCCATTGAGTCAGTGATACCATCCAACCATCTCATCCTCTGTCGTCCCATTCTCCTCTCGCCTTCAATCTTTCTCAGAATTAGGGTCTTTTCCAATGAGCCAGTTCTTCACATCAGGTGGCCAAAATATTGGAGTTTCAGCTTCAGCATCAGTCCTTCCAATGAATATTGAGGATTGATCTCCTTTATAATGGACTGGCTGGATCTTGCAGTCCAAGGGACTCTCAAGAGTCTTCTCCAACACCACAGTTCAAAACCATCAATTCTTTGGTGCTCAGCTTTCTTTATAGTCCAAATCTCACATCAGATCTAATCCCTTATGATTATACCATGGAAACAAAAAATAGATTCAAGGGATTAGATCTGATAGACAAAATGCCTGAAGAATTATAAATGGAGATTCATGACATCATACAGGAGGCAGGGGAAAAGACCATAACCAAGAAAAAGAAATGCAAAAAGGCAAAATGGTTGTTTGAGGAGGCCTTACAAATAGCTGAGAAAAGAAGAGAAGTGAAAGGCAAAGGAGAAATGGAAAGATATACCCATTTGAATGCAGAGTTCCAAGGAATAGCAAGGAGAGATCAGAAAGCCTTCCTCAGTGATCAATGCAAAGAAATAGTGGAAAACAATAGAATGGGAAAGACTAGAGATTTCTTCAAGAAAATCAGAGATACCAAGGGAACATTTCATGCAAAGATGGGCACACTAAAGGACAGAAACAGTATGGATATAACAGAAGCAGAAGATATTAAGAAGAGGTGGCAAGAATACAGAGAAGAACTATACAAAAAAGACCTTCATGACCCAGACAACCACGATGGTGTGATCACTCACCTAGAGCCAGACATCCTGGAATGTGAAGTCAAGTAGACCTTAGGAAACATCACTACAAACAAAGCTAGTGGAGGTGATAGAATTCCAGTTGAGCTATTTCAAATCTTAAAAGATGATGCTGTGAAAGTGCTGCACTCAATATGCCAGCAAATTTGGAAAACTCAGCAGTGGCCGCAAGACTGGAAAAGGTCAGTTTTCATTCCAATCTCTAAGAAAGGCAATGCCAAACAATGCTCAAAGTACCACACAATTGCACTCATCTCACACGCTAGTAAAGTAATGCTCAAAATTCTCCAAGCCAGGGTTCAACAGTACGTGAACCATGAACTTCCAGATGTTCAAGCTGGATTTAGAAAAGGCAGAGGAACCAGAGATCAAATTGCCAACATTTGCTGGATCATCAAAAAAGCAAGAGAGTTCCAGAAAAGCATCTACTTCGGCTTTATTGACTATGCCAAAGCCTTGACTGTGTGGATCACCATAAACTGTGGAAAATTCATAAAGACTGGGAATACTGGACTACCTTACCTGCCTCCTGAGAAATCTGTATGCAGGTCAGGAAGCAACAGTTAGAACTGGATATGGAACATCAGACTGGTTCCAAATAGGGAAAGAATTGTGTCATGTTTGTATATTGTCACCCTGCTTATTTAACTTATATGCAGAATACATCATGAGAAAAGCTGGGCTGGATGAAGCACAAGCTGGAATCAAGATTGCCAGGAGAAATATCAATAAACTCAGATATGCAGATGACACCACTCTTATGGCAGAAAGAGAAGAACTAAAGAGCCTCTTGATGAAAGTGAAAGAAGAGAATGAAAAAGTTGGGTTAAAACCCAAATTTCAGAAAACTATAATCATGGCATCTGGTCTCATCACTTCATGGCAAATATATGGGGAAACAGTGGAAACAGTGACAGACTTTATTTTCAGTTCAGTTCAGTTCATTTCAGTCACTCAGTTGTGTCCGACTCTTTGCGACCCCATGAATTGCAGCTCGCCAGGCCTCCCTGTCCATCACCAACTCCCGGAGTCTACTCAAATTCATGTCCATCGAGTCGGTGATGCCATCCAGCCATCTCATCCTCTGTTATCCCGTTCTCCTCCTGCCCCCAACACCTCCCAGCATCAGGTTCTTTTCCTATGAGTCAACTCTTCATATGATGTGGCCAATAAATAAGTGTATATGGTGATTGCATATGTAATCAAATTAAAAGACGTTTGCTCTATGGAAGAAAAACTATGTCCAGCCTAGACAGCATATTAAAAAGCATAGACATTACTTTGCTAACAAAGGTCCATCTAGTCAAAGTTGTGGTTTTTACAGTAGCCCTGTATGGATGTGAGAGTTGGGGTATAAAGAAAGCTGAGTGCAGAAGAATTGATGCTTTTGAACTGTGGTATTGGAGAAGACTCTTGAGAGTTCCTTAGACTGCAACAAGATCCAACCAGTCCACCCCTAAGGAAATCAGTCCTGAATATTCATTGGAAGGACTGATGTTGAAGCTGAAACTCCAATACTTTGGCCACCTGATGCAAAGAACTGATTCATTGGAAAAGACCCTGATGCTTGGAAAGATTGAAGGAGGGAGGAGAAGGGGATGATAGAGGATGAGATGGTTGTATGGCATCACTGACCATAGTGGACATGAGTTTGAGTTTACTCCAAGAGTTGGTGATGGACAGGGAAGCCTGGTGTGCTGCAATCCATATGGTCACAAAAAGTTGGACATGACTGAGCAACTGAACTGGACTGAACTGTACAGTCCTAAGGGATTTGATTTACATCATATCTGAATTGTCTAGTGGTTTTCCCTAGTTTCTTCAATTTAAGTCGGAATTTGGCAATAAGGAGTTCATGATCTGAGCCACAGTCAGCTCCCTGTCTTGTTTTTGCTAACTGTATAGAGCTCCTCCATCTTTGGTTGCAAAGAATATAATCAATCTGAAATTGGAATTGACCATCTGTTGATGTCCATGTGTAGGGTCTTCTCTTGTGTTGTTGGAAGAGGGTGTTTGCTATGACCAGTGGGTTCCCTTAGCAAAACTCTATTAGCATTTGCCCCAGTTCATTCTATACTCCAAGGCCAAATTTGCCTGTTACTAAAGGTGTTTCTTGACGTCCTACTTTTGCATTCCTGTCCCCTACAATGAAAAGGACATCTTTTTGGGGTGTTAGTTCTAGAAGTTCTTATAGGTTTCCATAGAGCCATTCAAAATCAGCTTCTTCAGCATTACTGGTCAGGGCATAGACTTGGAGTACGGTGATACTGAATGGTTTGCCTTGGAAACAAACAGAGACCATTCTGTCGTTTTTGAGATTGCATGCAAGTACTGCACAGACTCTTTTGTTGACTATGATGGCTACTCCATTTCTTCTAAGGGATTCTTGCCCATAGTAGAAGATATAATGGTCATCTGAGCTAAATTCACCCATTCCAGTCCATTTTAGCTCTCTGATTCCTGAAATGTTAACGTTCAATCTTGCCATCTCTTGTTTGACCACTCCCAATTTGCATTAATTCATGGACCTAACATTCCCGGTTCCTATGCACTATTGCTCTTTACAGCACTGGACTTTACTTCCATCACCAGTCACATCCACAATTGGGTATTGTTTTTGCTTTGCTCCATCTCTTCAGTCTTTCTGGAGTTATTTCTCCAGTGATCTCCAGTATTATATTGGGCCCCTGCCTACCTGGGGAGTTCATCTTTCAGTGTCCTATCTTTTTGCCTTTTCATACTGCTTCATAATGTTCATACTGTGCAATTTACCTTGATTCGTGCACCTAACACAGGCAGGGCTAATAAATATTTACTGCAAAGGGTCAGGGCTAAAATATTTTAGGTTTTTGGGTCAGATTGTCTCATTTGTAGCTATTTAATTCTGGCGATCAGCCTTCTTCACAGTCCAACTCTCACATCCATACATGACCACGGGAAAAACCATTGCCTTGACTAGATGGACCTTGGTTGGCAAAGTAATGTCTCTGCTTTTTAATATACTATCAAGGTTGGTCATAACTTTCCTTCCAAGGAGCAAGCGTCTTTTAATTTCATGGCTGCAATCAGCATCTGCAGTGATTTTGGAGCCCAAAAAAAACAAAGTCTGACACTGTTTCCACTGTTTTCCCATCTATTTCCCATGAAGTGATGGGACCAGATGCCATGATCTTTGTTTTCTGAATGTTGAGCTTCAAGCCAACATTTTCACTCTCCTCTTTCACTTTCATCAAGAGGCTTTTGAGTTCCTCTTCACTTTCTGCCATAAGGGTAGTGTCATCTGCATATCTGAGGTTATTGATATTTCTCCCAGCAATCTTGATTCCAGCTTGTGCTTCTTCCAGCCCAGCGTTCCTCATGATGTACTCTGCATATAAGTTAAATAAGCAAGGTGACAATATACAACCTTGACGTACACCTTTTCCTATTTGGAACCAGTCTGTTGTTCCATGTCCAGTTCTAACTGTTGCTTCCTGACCCTCATACAGGTTTCTCAAGAGGCAGGTCAGGTGGTCTGGGATTCCCATCTCTTTCAGAATGTTCCACAGTTTATTGTGATCCACACAGTCAAAGGCTTTGGCATAGTCAATGAAGCAGAAATAGATGTTTTTCTGAAACTCTCTTGCTTTCTCCATGATCCAGCGGATGTTGGCAATTTGATCTCTGGTGCCTCTGCCTTTTCTAAAACCTGCTTGAACATCTGGGAGTTCACGGTTTACATACTGCTGAAGCCTGGCTTGGAGAATTTTGAGCATGACTTTACTAGCGCGTGAGATGAGTGCAATCGCCGAAGAATCGATGCTTTTGAACTGTGCTGTTGGAGAAGACTCTTGAGAGTCCCTTATACTGCAAGGAGATCCAACCAGTCCATTCTAAAGGAGATGAATCCTGGATGTTCATTGGAGGGACTGATGCTAAAGCTGAAACTGCAATACTTTGGCCACCTCATGCGACGAGTTGACTCACTGGAAAAGACTCTGATGCTGGGAAAGGTTGGGGGCGGGAGGAGAAGGGGACGACGGAGAATGAGATGGCTGGATGGCATCACCGACTCTGTGGACATGAGTTTGAGTGTACTCCGGGAGTTGGTGATGGACAGGGAGGCCTGGCGTGCTATGATTCATGGGGTCGCGGAGAGTCGGACACGACTGAGCGACCGAACTGAACTGAACTGAACTGAATTCTGCTCTTGCTGTGAGAAAGCACCTGTAGACAATACAAAAATGAAACAATATGTCCATATATCAATAAAACTTTATTTACAAAGTGGCTGTGGGTTGGATTTGCTGACTAGGCTGTATCTTGCTGACTCTTGATTAAGACCTAACTAGCTATGTGCTCCCCACTCCAGTACTCTCGTGTGGAAAATCCCATGGATGGAGGAGCCTGGTAGGCTGCGGTTGATGGGGTCACTAAGAGTCAGACACGACTGATCAACTTAACTTTAACTTTTCACTTTCATGCATTGGAGAAGGAAATGGCAACCCACTCCAGTGTTCTTGCCTGGAGAAACCCAGGGACCGGGGAGCCTGGTGGGCTGCCATTTATGGGATCGCACTGAGTTGGACACGACTGAAATGACTTAGCAGCAGCTACATGCTACTTGTTATAGTGACATCTGGCTTTTGAAACACATCATTTTCATACTTGAATTGTACATTATGTGTGAGTATAAGATATTTAATTATCTCCCCTCTTCCATTTCATTGATTTAAACATGATTGGTAATTGCAATTCACTAACATTTATTTAAGTTTTTTATTTTATTATGCAACCTATTAACTAGTCAACATATTCTGTGTCATTCTCATATTTGTTTGGAAGATGAACAAATCAAGTCATAGATAAAATATTACCAGAACATGGACAAAAATGAGTTTTTCAGGTAAAACTTTGCTATTCATTTCGCAATTTATGAGTGTATCTTCCAGTCATATAATAATTTATGAAATTATTCTATTACCTGGTCCATATTGCTCCTTCTAGCCAAAAGAATATAACATACATGCCAAGTATCTTTCCTGATGCTGGGAAAGACTGAAGGAAGGAGGAGAAGGGAATGACAGGATGAGATGGTTGGATGGCATCACCAAATCAATGGGCATGAGTTTGAGTAAACTTTGGGAGTTGATGATGGGCAGGGAGGCCTGGTGTGCTGCAGTCAATGGGGTTGCAAAGAGTTGGATATGACTGAGCGATTGAAGTGAAGTAGTAAACTGAACTAGTATTTACCGTATTATTTAGAGGATTCTGATATCAGTCTGACTTAAAGTACTTAAACCGATACCTAGAGATTATTGTTTCTTCAGTTAGCACTACTATTTGAATAATCCATTCAAGAAAACAATTGTTACTATCTCTGATAATTAATATTAGATTTACTGTGTATTTTAAAGGCAATTTTCTGCAGTGTTTTAGCAAATATTAATGTTCAACAGCTGGTTCTCTAAGAAAAAGTGTCATATTTTTACCTTGCTAATTTCTGATGTCTTGAATACTTCTAACATGTACTGTTTCAGAAACATGACATTGTTGAATATAGATTTGGGATGAGACGATATGAGCACTGCTTGTTCTTATAAGCAGTTCAAACTGGTTCAAACATAAACATCACTAATAATGTTTCCTAACCCAACTTTGGTTCCTTCATCTGACTCAAAGCAAAGTCAATATATTGACTTCCCATTATGGAGAAGGAGAGGACAGCATTGGAGGATGCCAATGTGGGAGAACAGCAATCCATACTCCAAAGAACAGATTCCTTGATCACTTTCAGGGAAGGGATTTTTAAGACAGTTTTAGGGAGAGAGTTGCAGGGTGTGATCAACTTGTGCACAAGTCTCTGACTGATTGATGATGAGGTGTAGGGTGATGTTTCTGGAATCTCAGTTATCAGTTTGCTGGCTTCACTTAATCCTAGGGTCTATGTGCTGGTGGTCAGCATGGAGCTAACTTCTACCTGGTGGGGAATGTAGTATCTGCAATGCAACTCAAGGATATGGCTCATTATATTATCTATAGACTTGAGGGGGAAATGAAAATCCTTGCCTTTGTTTTATGGCTAAGTTATTACTGCTTTGTCTTGCTTGACTGTTTTTCTTTGTTTTGCATTTTCTCACTTCTCTGATTAAGTTTGTTCCTTGAAACTCAGGAGGCTAAAACTTTTCTACCAACAAGAGACAGGGGACATGGAGGAGAATTGGGGTATGTTCCCAGGAAAGCCCCAAAGGGTACTGCTCAGTTTCACTATCACTCCTCTCTAGCAATGGTACTCTCCTTACTGATGCTTCTTACATTAGCCACAACATAAAAAAAAAAAAAAAAAACTTACAATCTTTATTTTCAAGAAAATCTCAATTCATCTGGACTCTTGATAGCATTTTAATATGTCTGTGATATTATTTTATAATGATTTTTGATGGCATTTTCTCTTCTTTTATATATTTTTGTTTTGTTATCCAACTTTTCAGTTTATCTACACAGTTTTCCCATTGAATGAAAGAAAAAACTGACATTATTAAATGCACACCCAGGGAAATTCTCTATGCTATGTATTTATATTGTATTACTTTTAATCCTTTAAACAACCCTGGGTGGTCAATATTATTACTCCAAATTATATCTGAAGAAACATATCTGTAGATTAATACGATGCCCAGATTCCCTCAGGGAATATATTGTGGCACTGAAATTTTATATAGACCTATATGACTTCACAGTTTGAAGTGGAAATGACAAAGAATTCACCTTGAAAATCAGGAGAAATGATAGGACAAAGTCAATATTGGATTTTATAGAGGTAACAGACTTATTTGGACAACACAACTGTAAGTGAAGTATAATCCACTGAGAAAAGATATATATTACCAAATCTGTAGGAAAAAGTCTGTTATTGGTCATGGCTATATTACATAAAACATTTAATTTCACATATACTACTAATACTAAACTACTTATTAAGACAGTAAAGTGGCTAACTAGGGGATAGACAATAAAAGTAACAAGAGTGTGGCAAACAAAATAATATATAGCTGTCTTTTCTGTTCTGCCCCTGCCCCAAATATCCTGCTCTAGAGGCTTAAGTGGACAAAGAGAAGCTGGGGCTATCAAAATTTATAAATCCAGAGGACTAACCTTGCTGAACTCACATCCCTGAGGAAGGGATGTGTTTCACCTGCCCCTTCTAAGGAGATGCTATAGGTGCTTTGGGGGATGTTGAAAAAAGCAGTTAAGCTGAAATCCATTAATTCTCCAAACAACCGTTTCTATAGCAACATTGGCATCAACAAGCAAGCAGGAAGAAGGAAGTTCTTTCTCCTCTTTTCTTGCCTTCCAGTGTTTCTCTAGGATCTCCCAATAGTGGAATCCAATTTGAATACCACCCAAAGTGAAAGTGAAAGCCGCTCAGTCATGTCCGACTTTTTGCGACCCAATGGACTATACAGACAATAGAATTATCCAGGCAAAAATACTGGAATGGGTATCTTTTCCATTCTCCAGGGGATCATCCCAACCCAGGGATTGAAGCCGGGTCTCCTGCATTGCAGGTGGATTCTTTACCAACTGAGCCACAAGGGAAGCCCATGTAATGTAACATAGCTTGTTGATCCTAATCACAGCATCAAGGTGAATTTATTGCAGAGAAACAAAGCTAAATTCTATGATTATTAGTAAATCATTTATCTTACCTAATTTTTTATCTGCAGTGATTTTTTATAGCATGGATGTCTGTGATTATATTTAGAATACTCAGTATGCTTTTTTGTTTTCTTCTGTAGGGGCACTCAAATTGTCCTTTGGGGATCTGCCTCTTTCTCTTCTAGTTCACAGGGTCTAAGATAGGTAACTCAATAACCACTTGTAGTATTCAGAGTATATCTCAGACCTGTCCAAAAGAGGACACTAGTCCATTAACCATGGTTTTTTGTATTGTGCTCATAATTCAAAATAATCTAATGAGAAGTTTAGCCAGAAATTTTGTTGACATTTTTGGATGAAATATATATATATATATATATATTTTGGCTGAAGAATTAGCTACATTACTAGGATGTAAGCTCATGGGTGCTGGTGTCTATCGTACCTTGGGGTAACACTGGGGGCATTTCTTTGAGAAACCCTGAAAGAAATGTACATGATATAAAGGAAGTTCAGTTCAGTTCTGTTCAGTTCAGTCGCTCAGTTGTGTCCGACTCTTTGCAATCCCATGAATTGCAGCACGCCAGGCCTCCCTGTCCATCACCAACTCCCAGAGTCTACCCAAACCCATGTCCATCGAGTTGGTGATGCCATCCAACCATCTCATCCTTCGTCGTCCCCTTTTTCTCCTGCCCTCAATCTTGCTCAGCATCAGGGTCTTTTCCAAGGAGTCAGCTCTTTGCATCAGGTGGCCAAAGTGTTGGAGTTTCAGCTTCAACCTCAATCCTTCAAATGAACACCCAGGACTGATCTCCTTTAGGATGGACTGGTTGGATCTCCTTGCAGCCCAAAGGACTCTCAAGAGTCTTCTCCAGCACCACAGTTCAAAAGCATCAATTATTCGGCACTCAGCTTTCTTTATAGTCCAACTCTCACATCCATACATGACCACTGGAAAAACCATAGCCTTGACTAGACGGACCTTGGTTGGCAAAGTAATGTCTCTGCTTTTTAATATGTTATCTGAGTTTGTCATAACTTTCCTCCCAAGGAGTAAGCGTCTTTTAATTTCCTGGCTGCAATCACCATCTGCAGTGATTTTGGAGCCCAGAAAAAAAAAAGTCATCCATTGTTTCCACTGTTTCCCTGTCTATTTGCCATGAAGTGATGGGACCAGATGCCATGATCTTCGTTTTCTGAGAGTTGAGTTTTAAGCCAACTTTTTCACTCTCCTCTTTCACTTTCATCAAGAGGCTCTTTAGTTCTTCATCACTTTCTGCCATAAGGGTGGTGTCATCTGCATATCTGAGGCTATTGATATTTCTCCTGGCAATCTTGTTTCCAGCTTGTGCTTCATGCAGCCCAGCTTTTCTCATGATGTACTCTGCATATAAGTTAAATAAGCAGGATGACAATATACAAACATGACATACTTCTTTCCCTATTTGGAACCAGCCAGATGTTCCATATCCAATTCTAACTGTTGCTTCCTTACCTCATACAGGTTTCTCAAAAGGCAGGTCAGGTGGTCTGGTATTCCCATCTCTTTCAGAATATTCCACAGTTTATTGTGATCCACACAGTCAAAGGCTTTGGCATACTCAATAAAGGAAAATAGAACAAGATAACAAGGAGAAATTTCTTACAACCTAGAATAATAGTTGAGCCTGAAACTAGCTCTAAATCTAAATTTTTAATCATAATACTAAGTATAATATTATAATACTATATTATTATAGTATATGATATATAACATATAATACTGTATATTATATTATTATTACAGTATATCATAATAATAGTATAATACTAAGTATAATAATATAATATGATCATAATACTTATGTACTATTTTTATTAATAATACAATATTCATAGAGCAAATATAATGTTCTGGGTACTATTCTATGTGCTTCATAAGACTCATAATACATATAATGCATATAATATGCACTCTATGAAGAAATTAAAATTAATATACAATTTTTATACTAGACAATATGAAATAAAGAGTAGTTAGTTGACTTACCCAAAGTAACAGAGCTAATATATAACTTAATTCAAGAGTATATGTTCTTATGCTCATCACGATGTAGTCTGATGTTCTTCAGTTATAAGAATCAATGCTTTCCATTTTAACTTACGAACACTTGAATTTTTGTTTTTTTATGATCTGAAACTAAAATGTCCTGATTAATAGTTTCCCTCAGCAAAAGCAATCTTTTCTTTCTCTGAAATCAACATTTTATATGTATTCATTTATTTTATGTTGGGCTGGTAAAGAATTTGCCCACAATGCGGGAGACCTGAGTTTGATCACTGGGTTGGGAAGATTCCCTGGAGAAGGGAAAGGCTACCTACTCCAGTATTCTGGCCTAGAGAATTCCATGGACTGTATAGTCCATGGAGTCACAAAGAGTCAGACACAACTGAGCGACTTTCACTTAAAAAAAAAAAAATATTTTATCTTGGTCCTCTGATTTCTTGATATTTATTTATGTGTGTATAAATATTCTTCCTGTTACTAGAATTTGTAGAAATTTTAGGGTATGTTGTAAACTTTGTTATTGCCACATCACATTTTAGGAATCAATGATACATTCGGGGTTAAAACCAAGTGTCAGGAAAGCCATGTAGTTTAAATATTCAGTGATGTGAAATTGTATTGATGTGAAAATATATTTATTTTATTTATGGTAAGTTCTAAGAGTATTTAGTAAATCAAAATATTTCATCTATGTCAGTTGAGAAAACGGTTTCTTATATTTTGCTATTCTTATCACATCATTTGTTTCCTCACAGCAAGATAAAAATGTTGCAGCATGTGTTTATTTTGTTTTTGAGCATAATGGTTAATGGCTTTTTCTGTTCTCAGAATTTTTTAAGCCATTAATTTTATCTCAGTCTTTTCTTGAATTCCACACCATCCTGCATACTAATTAAGTGTGTAAAATTTTCTTACAACCACATATCCTCACTAGCCCAAATCAATTAGTTCCTCCCCATCACACTTATTCAGGCTCAGTGCCCTCTTCTATTATCTCAGTGACAAGTTGACAAAATACAGTGCTTTATATCTATCATTTATTTCTGGTGGTAAAGATATGATACAATGGATTTAGATCCTCATTTTAGCCATTAGTTAATCATGGGTGTATAGGCTCTAACAACGTTCAGAGGTGTTTATTGCCCAGTTTCTGTTGCATACATGGATTCCAGTAACAGAATGAATTCACAAATATTTAGGTAAGATAAATCCAGTACAAGGGCTTCCCTTATAGCTCAGATAGTAAAGAATTTGCGTACAATGCAGGAGACCTGGTTTCGATTCATGGGTAGGGAAGATCCCCTGGAGGAGGAAATGGAAACCCACTCTTCTTGGCTGCAGAATCCCATGGACAGAGAAGCCTGGTGGGCTACAGTGCATGGGGTCACAAAGAGTTGGACACAACTGAGTAACTAAACCACCACCATATCCATTACAAACTTAATTCTTTTCTGTTAAGTTACATTGTATGTCAGCTATAAATGGTGATTTGGATTAGGTCAATACTTTCATAACAAAACTGCCTCTATAAAGAGATGTGATATGATTACTAAGGATGAAATTATTTTAGTAGAAAAGAAGCTATAGCACTCTGTACTGTTCTCAGAATTTTATAGATACCATTGCTAATTCAACATGTAACTCATGTACTTTCTAACCTCTATTGTCCATATTTTATGGACAGAATAAAGCAGCAACTAGAGATTGCCCTTTCTCCAGTTTTTCCCAGGGGATCTTGGGTCCTCAATCAAAAAATACTTTGAAGTTCCTAGCATAGAGTGAAGACTGAATAAATATATATTCCTGTCTACCAAGATTCCACTAAAGTGAGAATAAAGACATAAGATTGTATAAATCTTCAATTAAGAAGAGAACAAATAGAATGCAAGCATCTATTAGAGCAAGCACAAATAGAGCAAGATTTCAATAAATTTCCTATATGCATAAACAATGATGGTAACCAGTATAGTAGATCAGAGAAAAGCTTAGCCTAGAGTATGTGAGGAATAGAATATAATCAAGGAAGAGCAAGTTGCTTTGGCAAAAACTCAGTGTCTTGATGCTCAGACTAGCCAGATACTAAGTAGCCTAAGAATGAAACTTGGGGCTGCAAATATTGGGATTAACTTAATGATCTTATACCATAGATATGAAAGAATTTATACATAGTCAGCCTCTAGAATTTCTACATGCCTGCAGGGAATGGTAAGAAGAACGAAGGCATCTAATTTTGGCATTTGGTATTCTTCATCAGCAGCAAAGCTCACTCAGTGAAAAGCGCCATGCTGAACTGAGAGTTGTCAGATACTTTTTTTAACCCCATGAAAAGAAGAAAAAAATTGTAAAATTGTATGTTCAGTTGAACTATATGTTCAATTTGTAAAGTAAGAACTGGGTGTTATGAAAAAAAATAATGGAAAACATTGAATAAATTCTTCAGAATTAAAAATAAATGGTGAAAAAAATTTTATTAGATTTTTTAAAAACTGATTTTGACAAACCTTTGAAAATCATGAGATAGAATTATCAGTGAGATATCAAATATAATCTTAAAAAATGTTTTGTTTAAAAATCAGAGCAAATAGAAGGAAACAAAACAAAAATGCATAAAAGCTAAAGTGTGTGAGTGTTCAGAATAAATGTGCTCATCAAATTTCCATGACAAAAAAAATCATGAAATTGCGAACTACTAAATATAAAAAAAGAAGACCCTAAATTCTTCCAAAGAACAAAGCAAGGTCGCTTGCTTGAATAATGATTGACTAAATTTATGTGGTGCAAATTTATTACAAAAAATGATCAAAGTAGTCTGAAGAAATAAATTAAAATATGCATATATTGTAAGAGCTAAACGGATAGTAGGGAGTTAGACTAAATTAAAAAAAAAATCAGTAACAAAATGGCAGATGATAAAAAATATGTGTTTAGTTCTTTGGTACATTTTTTGATTGTGTCATTTATTTTTCTGGAATTGAGCTAAAGGAGCTGCTTGTATATTTTGGAGATTAATCCTTTATCAGTTGCTTCATTTGCTATTATTTTCTCCCATTCTGAAGGCTGTGTTTTCACCTTACTTATAGTTTCCTTTGCTGTGCAGAAGCTTTTGATTTTAATTAGGTCCCGTTTGTTTATTTTTGCTTTTATTTCCAATATTCTGGGAGGTGGGTCTTGGAGGATCCTGCTGTGATTTATGTCAGAGAGTGTTTTGCCTATGTTCTCCTCTAGGAGTTTTATAGACTCTGGTCTTACACTTAGCTCTCTAATCCATTTTGAGTTTATTTTTGTGTATGGTGTTAGGAAGTGTTCTAGTTTCATTCTTTTACAAGTGGCTGACCAGTTTTCCCAGCACCACTTGTTAAAGAGACTGTCTTTTCTCCATTTTATATTCTTGCCTCCTTTGTCAAAGATAAGGTATCCATAGGTGCGTGGATTTATCTCTGGGCTTTCTATTTTGTTTCATTGATCTATAGTTCTGTCTTTATGCCAGCACCATACTGTCTTGATGACTGTGGCTTTGTAGTAGAGCCTGAAGTCCGGCAGGTTAATTCCCCCAGTTCCAATCTTCCTCCTCAAGATTGCTTTGGCTACTCGAGGTTTTTTGTATTTCCATACAAATTGTGAGATTATTTGTTCTAGCTCTGTGAAAAATCTCGTTGGTAGCTTGATAGGGATTGCATTAAATGTATAAATTACTTTGGGTAGTATACTCATTTTTACAATATTTATTCTTCCAATCCAAGAACATGGTATATTTCTCCATCCTTTACTGTCCTCTTTGATTACTTTCACTAAATCAAAAAATGGGCCAAAGAACTAAACAGACATTTCTCCAAAGAAGACCTACAGATTGATAACAAACACATAAAAAAGTGCTCAACATCCCTCATAATCAGAGAAATGCAAATCAAAACCACAGTGAGATACCATTTCACACCAGTCAGAATGGCTGCTATCCAAAAGTCTACGTGAAATAAATGGTGGAGAGGGTGTGGAGAGAAGGGAATCCTCTTACACTGTTGGTGGGAATGCAAACTAGTACAGCCACTATGGAAAACAGTGTGGAGATTCCTCAAAAAACTGGAAATAGAACTGCCATATGATCCAGCAATCGCACTCCTGGGCATACACACTGAGGAAACCAGAATTGAAAGAGACACATGTACTCCAATGTTCATTGCAGCACTGTTTATAAAAGCCAGGACATGGAAGCAACCTAGATGTCCATCTGCAGACGAATGGATAAGAAAGCTTTGGTACATATACACAATGGAGTATTACTCAGCCATTAAAAAGAATACGTTTGAATCAGTTTTAATAAGGTGGATGAAACTGAGTGAAGTAAGCCAGAAAGAAAAACACCAATACAGTATACTAACGCATATATATGGAATTTAGAAAGATGCAAATGATAACCCTGTATACGAGACAGCAAAAGAGACATAGATGTATAGAACAGTCTTTGGGACTCTGTGGGAGAGGGTGAGGGTGGGATGGTTTGGGAGAATGGCATTGAAACATGTATGTTGTCATATGTGAAACGAATCACCAGTTCAGGGTCTATGCGTGTTACAGGATGCTTGGGGCTGGTGTGCGGGGATGACCCAGAGGGAGGATAAAGGGAGGAGGGAGGTGGGAGGGGGGTTCAGGAGGGGGAACTCATGTACACCCGGGGCAGATTCATGTCAATGTATGGCAAAACCAACCAATATAGTATTGTAAAATAATTAGCCTCCAGTAAAAAAATAAATGAATAAATAAAAATATGTGAGACATAAATGGACATTTTACAAAACAAGAAATACAAATGGTAGGGCTCATATGAAAAGTACTTTACTGCATAAATAATCAGAAAATTTAATTTTACGTATCTGGTAGTTTTAAAATATGCCTACAAATTCTTTTAGATCCCTGCCTCTCAGTGGTAGGGATTTATATTCCTGCTCTTCAATCTGGCCTGGTTTGTGACTGCCATGATAGAGTACTGCAAAAGTGATACCATATTTTCCAAAGATAGATAACAAAATGCCAGAGAGTTTCCACCTTGTTTACTGGAACACTTGCTATCAGAGCTTTTAACCTTCAAAAAGAAGCTGCGCTGCCCTGATACTACCATACTGTGTAGAATTCCAAGACACACAGATGAGAGACTACGTGTATAAGTGCTTAAGCCAAGTACCAATTGATTCCAACATGTGTGTCATTTCAGAACAGATGCCTTATGTATAAGTGAAGAACCTTGCATATAATTCTAGCCTTAAGCTGGTCAACTTGCTCTGTACTGATTGAATCCTTTCAGCTAATTCTCCAGACATCATGGAGCAGAGATGAGACATCCCCTCTGCTCTCTCTAAATTCCTGAGTCATAAAAACCTTGAACATAATAAAAAACTTATTGATTTATGATACTGAACTTTGGAGTGATATTTTGGCACTAATAAATAGAACAGATCTTGGTGTCTGGAAACAGCTTGCTGCCAAAAGAACTAAAATATGTAATATTGATTGCTTGACCAGGTATCGCTGGAAGAATATTGGGTCTGATGGAGGCTATTGGTAAGGGTTTGAGAAAAGTGGGAAATTATTGAATTTAGGAGAAACGAGAACTTTAATTAACTAGTGGAGGGCATTGTCACTTGTGATGTAGAAAAGTACCTCATAAATTTGCTCACTGAGCTATTTTGAACACAATGTTGATGATGCCATATGGTTTATTCTGCTTTTCCTATAACAGCATGAGAGAAGAGAGAAATTATTGAACAGTTCATATTTTAAGTAGAATTTAGAGAAAATATATGAAGCACTGAGAACAGTCAGACATTAAAGAGTTCTTAAAGTAAGAAAAGGCATTAGGATTTTTTTTAATTGGCATTCTAGTGAATGTCACTCAGTAGTGTCCAGCTCTTTTCGACCCCATGGACTATAGTCCATGGAATTCTCCAGGCCAGAATACTGGAGTGGGTAGCCTTTCCCTTCTCCAGGGGATCTTCCCAACCCAGGGATCAAACTCAGGTCTCTCACATTGCAGGCAGATTCTTTTACCAGCTGCACCACAAGGGAAACCCAAATTGTAATTCTGTTTATGCTTCTAGTGAAAGTTGCTCAGTTGTAGCCAGCATTAACTGGCACTAATGAGAGGATTAAAGACTACATCAAGCTCACCAGTTGATTATAATTAATTTCTTGAATGGTCATCACTAATGTTAATACTCTCACATAATATCTGGTTTTACTGGTTTTTGAAAAAATTCTTACACTGCTTTTATACTGACACTTAGAAAATTATTTCCCATGTAGAAAGCTGAAAAGTATTATACTTGGGTTTTTTTTTTAAAGGTATTCCAGCATTCATTTGTTATTCCATGTAGAATTAATTTTGGATTGAACTCAAATTTGGAATTTATTTTCTTCTAGTCAGAATAATTTATTTTCTTGCATTTTTGATTATTGCTCTTATTCCATTTTCATATATAGAGGAATTTATCTGGAGATGAAGTAGGTTTGTCTTTTTTTTTTGTCTGTATCCATGATTTTTCAGTCTCCTCACTTGTATATCTTTATAATTTCTTATTAAACATTATAGAGCTTTTTAAAATTATCCTCTACTCTTTTGGATTTATTTTCTGTATGATCATTATCATATTGTCTTCCTAATGAAACTGACTGATTGAATTCTGTTAATGGATTTATATTCCTTTGTTTTCCTACTCAGATCCTTATCATACCTTCTCTTCAACCTGTTTTGAAATAACAAATAAGATGCTTTCTAAAATTTGTTTCTGCTTTCTGCGTGTGCGTGCTAAATTACTTCAGTTGTGTCCAAGTCTGTGACCTCATGAACTGTAGCCCACCAGGCTTCTCAGTCCATGGGATTTTCCAGGCAAGGATACCAGAGTGGGTTGTAGTGCCCTCCAATAGGGGATCTTCCTGACCCAGGGATCAAACCTATGTCTCATATCTTCTTCATTGGAAAGCAGTTCTTTACCACTAGCACCACTTAGGAAGCCCTTTCTCTTTCTTGTGTTGTTTGTAAACTATGAATTCTCTTTATTTCAAATGCTATTCTAGTCAAATAAACAGAAACTGTAACCTAGTTTCCTTAAAAGAACCAGACAACAAATCACCAGTCCAGGTTCAATGCATGAAACAGAATGCTCGGGGCTGGTGTACTGGTATGAACCAGAGGGATGGGATATGGAGGGAGGTGGGAGGGAGGTTCAAGATGGGGAACACATGTACACCTGGGGCAGATTCATGTCAATGTATGGCAAAACCAATACAACAATGTAAAGTAATTAGCCTCCAATTTAAAAAAAAAAAAGAAAAAAAAGAAGGGCATTTCAGAAAAAAAGAAAAAGAAAGAACCAGACAAGCAAGAGCCAGGAGCATCAGTATTAGTTGCTGTGGGATTATTCCCAGAAGTCCAGCAATGACACAAATGAATAAAATA
Source organism: Moschus berezovskii (assembly GCF_049115385.1). Classification (NCBI taxonomy): domain Eukaryota; kingdom Metazoa; phylum Chordata; class Mammalia; order Artiodactyla; family Moschidae; genus Moschus; species Moschus berezovskii. Next base: position 48,664,766 of record NC_142471.1, on the reverse strand, counting down.
CATTTTTTACACTTTGGTATTCATTGATCATAAAGCAAAACAGACAGTGAAGTGTGCAAACTTTGGATAATTTTGGTATCAAATTGGAAATTATTTTGTGGTTAAAAGTTGGACTATAAAGAGGGCTGAGCACAGAAGAATTGATGCTTTTGAACTGTGGTGTTGGAGAAGATTCTTGAAGTCCCTTGGACTGCAAGGAGATCCAACCAGTCCATCCTAAGGAAAAACGGTTCTGGGTGTTCATTGGAAGGACTGATGTTGAAGCTGAAACTCCAGTATTTTGGCCACCTGATGTGAAGAGCTGACTCATTTGAAAAGACCCTGATGTTGGGAAAGATTGTAGGCAGGAGGAGAAGGGGATGACAGAGGATGAGATCATTAGATGGCATCACCGACTCAATGGGCATGTTTGGGTGGATTCCGGGAGTTGGTGATGGACAGGGGGGCCTGGTGTGCTGTAGTTCATGGGGTGGCAAAGAGTCGGACACGACTGGACTAAGTGACTGAACTGAATTGAAAAAAGTTTTCCAGTGGATCAACATCAATTTGAAAAGAGGAAAATAGGAATAATAAGTGACTATGTTGATAGCTTACTTTCTGCCAGCTAGAAAAAGGAGATAGAATTGCGAACAAGATGTGTTCCTTGACTTCAAGAGTCATGCTCCATATGTTGGGAAAATAGTCAATTAGACAACAAGTACAATGTAGATTAATAAGTAATGCTAAAATGATAATAACAAGATATTTGGGGACAATATGTGACAGACATTTAATGTCATTTAAGGAACATTAAGAAGGGTGTTATCTATGAGAGGCATAGCATTCTGTGAATAGTGCTAGAATAGTCAACATCTTTATGACTGACTTTGATGAAAACAAAACAAATATGCATATCAAATCTGAGTCGCTCAAAAGTGGAAAATACACATTTTGCTCAATATAATTACCACTTCAATATGATGTCACTAATTTAAACACAAAATGAATTCAAGCACAAAATGAGCAGAAAAATATCAAAGAACTATATTCATGTTTAAGAAAACTAAAATAATTTAAAATTGGACACTGAAAATTTTAAGTAGAAACAAAAGAAGATGATGAAGAAGAAGAGAGGAAGAGGAGAAAAAGGAGAAGGAGAAAGAGGAGGATATATCATAACAAGCAAAAACATGCTTAGAATACTGCTCTATGTTGAATACTTAGCTTCAATCAAGGTGCTATTTTAGACATTTTTACTCAGGCAACCTTTACTCTTCATATTAACACAGATGGTGCATGTTCTTAATCAACATTTTATAGAATTAATTTCTCCATGGCCATCATACTTATAGCAGTGAAACCAGTATTTGAATCCAAAACTAATATTAAACTGGTAGTACTGGTTTAGATGAAATTCATTTTAATAAATAAAATGTATTTTATTTTATTTATAGTATAAATATTTATTTCACAAGTTGGTTGCATTTTAAATGGATAAATTGTATAAAGTGAAAGATATTGTAAGGAAAATGCTTATGTATATTAATACAGTATGTTTAGTTAATATAAAATATTATGACATATATTAAGTAATATGTCACAATCAAACAGTATTGAGTAAAGTTGTCAAAATACAGAGAGCAAGGCTGCCTATTACCAACAGATGAGTGAGCCAATATGTTTCAATTCAAAACAGCTCAAAGAAAGGGCTAGGAGATAAGAGCCTCGTGTGCACTGGAGAAAGAAGGGATCCAAAGGGAAAGGTCTATAAGGAATTGCGGAGGACTTTCCTGGGAGTTAACTTCTAGGCACATTTCAAGAATGTTTCTCATTTAAGAACACTGTCAATAAATCACATACTCAATGAGCCCATATCCTACTGACTGGAATCACCACATAAAAATAACCTTTGCTTAGAAATAGGGGTGATCATTCTCTTAACGGCTTTTTGAGTTTGCTTTGATGCTATCAATTTGGCAGCCTAGAAGCTTAATTGCTTTTCCTGCCCCTTGCTGGGACAAAGCCAGTGGGACCTAGTGACAGGGAATGAGGTAACTATTTGAAAAAACTAAAAGGAGTAAATCCTGAGAAAATGAGTTTTAGGGGTGAAAATGGTTTCTGAACATGTGGACTGAGTGTAGCATATACATTTTTCTTTCTCCAGAAGGTCAAGCCAGATACAAGGTTCAGGTTTCAATTAAGATGAGAAATAATTTTTGAATAAGTGTAGGAGTTCAATGATAGAAATGCTGCATTGAGAATTATGTTTATCCATTATTGACACAATTAAATTAAATGATGCTCGGTAAGGAGTGTTTTGTAGAAAATTGTCCTCTAGACAATAGCATATGGCAAACTGTGTTAAAGTCCCTCTCAGCATTAAAGTCTTTGATACTAACCATTATGAAAAAATCAATAAACAAACAAATAATAATTAGATATTGAGCCATGTGGATAGATACGAAGAATGCCATTTATTTAAACATGCTATCTCTAATGAAATCCCTTTTTTATACAAATACATTGCCAAGAGACCTTGTAAAACTGTTTGTAACAAAGATACAAATCTTTCTTTAGTTATGAATCAGTAGAGAACTATTAAGTAGAACTGAAGAGTGCATATTGTGTCTGTACCTATAGGGATAATTGGAGAAAAGAAAATATAGACATACAAGATGAATTAAATTACCAAACACTTCAGGAAAATATCTGCACAGGCAACAAAATTAATGGTTGTTTATTAATAATTGCACTAAACAATTATTCCAGATGTGTATTCCAACTTCAATGTATAAAATCAATTTAATATGGGTCCAGCTCTCACTTCACAAAGTATCTTTAAATTCTGTATATGAATCATATGTTTTCTATTAAATCTGTGTCTACTATTGCTTATCATTCCCATAAACTAGGGATTGTGAGGGGATGTGAGTAGATAGGAAATTCAGAATTAACTTAAGACGATTTAAGTCATGAATATCAATGATGTTAACCAAATTCAAAAATGAAAATACATGATTTGCTCAAAACAAATTCAAATAATAAGCTGTCCCTCTGGGAGCACTAAAACAGTGGTTGAAATCACTGTTTCAAATTTATTTAACACCTTTTCTTTAATTTTAGGATAGGCTACCCACTGTAGTATTCTTGGGCTTCCCTGGTAGCTCAGACGGTAAAGAACCCACTTGCAATGTGGGAGACCTGGGTTTGATCCCTGGGTTGCGAAGATCCTCTGGAGGAGGGCATGGTGACTCACTCCAGCATTCTTGCCTGGAGAATTCCATGGACAGAGAAGCCTGGTGGGCTCCAGTCCATGGGATCACAAAGAGTTGGACATAACTGATTGATAAAGTACACACAACATGCATTCATGTGTAAAAGAGTGTATAGTAAAAAGATACTCATTCAGTGTTATTGGATAGTTGTGAAAAATGTTTTATGGATAAACATAGAAATATAGAAAATAAATTTGATTTTTTTCAATTAAAATATTTCTGTGATGAGTGGAATTTTAAAATGACCTAGATGTGACTTAGTTTCCTATATATTACCCTCCCCTTGAGGGTGGGAAGAATATGTGAATATTACTGTATACCTTTTTTATGATCAATTTATATTATAGGGAAGGTTTATAAAGTTTGCAGATGTAATTAAGATGCCTGATCAGTTTGACTTTGAGTTAACTAAAACAGAGGATATCTTTGGTTAAGTTCAGTTCAGTCACTCAGTCATGTCCAACTTTTTGTGACCCTCATGGACTGAAGCACTCCAGGCTTCCCTGTCCATCACCAGCCCCCAGGAATTTACTCAAACTCATGTCCATTGAGTCAGTGATGCCATCCAACCATCTCATCCTCTGTCGTCCCCTTCTCCTCCCGCCTTCAATCTTTCCCAGCATCAGGGTCTTTTCCAATGAGTCAGTTCTTCACATCAGGTCGCCAAAGTATTGGAGTTTCAGCTTCAGCATCAGTCCTTCCAATATTCAGGGTTGATTTCCTTTAAGATGGACTGGTTGGATCTCCTTGCAGTCCAAGGGACTCTCAAGAGTCTTCTCCAACACCACAGTTCAAAAGCATCATTTCTTCAGTGCTCAGTTTTCCTTATGGTCCAACTCTCACTTTATACAAGACTACTAGAAAAACCATAGCTTTGACTAGACAGACTTTTGTCAGCAAAGTAATGTCTCTGCTTTATAATATGCTGTCTAGGTTGGTCATAGCTTTTCTTCCAAGGAGCAAGCATCTTTTAATTTCATGGCTGCAGTCACCATCTGCAGTGATTTTGGAGCCCATGAAAATAAAGCCTGTCACTTTTTCTATTGTTTCCCCATCTATTTTCCATGAAGTGATAGGACCAGATGCCATGAACTTAGTTTCTGAATGCTGAGTTTTAAGCCAGCTTTTTCACTCTCCTCTTTTAATTTCATCAAGATAAAATTGTAGCCCCAGCCAATACTTGTTTTTCAATTTGTGAGACCCTGAGAACTTTATAACTATAATTTTGAAATTTTTGTCATCTTAATGCTCTATTTTTCAGAGAGTAATTCTTTATATTTGCTACTCTACTACTTACTTAACAAATATGGATGACATCTTTTGATTTTTGGCCACTAAAGATGAGAAAATCAGACTTGCCACACAATCTTCCAATTTCCCTTTGTTGTTTAAAAATTCAGTTCAGTTCAGTCGCTCAGTCATGTCCAACTCTTTGCAACCCCATGAACACAGCACGCCAGGCCTCCCTGTCTATCACCAACTCCCAGAGTCCACCCAAACCTATGTCCATTGAGTCAGTGATGCCATCCAACCATCTCATCCTCTATCATCCCCTTATCCTCCTGCCCTCAATCTTTTCCCAGCATCAGGGTCTTTTCCAATGAGCCAGCTCTTTGTATCAGGTGGCCAAAGTATTGGTGTTTCAGCTTTAGCATCCGTCCTTCCAATGAACACCCAGGACTGATCTCCTTTAGGATGGACTGGTTGGATCTCCTTGCAGTCCGAGGGACTCTCAAGAGTCTTCTCCAACACCACAGTTCAAAAGCATCAGTTCTTTGGCAATCAGCTTTCTTCACAGTCCAACTCTCACATCCATACATGACTACTGGAAACACCATAGCCTTGACTAGAAGGACCTTTGTTGGGAAAGTATGGACAATATCTTTTCTATGGTAAGAGTTCGTTTTTTTTCATGGTCTCAAATTTGTTTTGGTCTGAGTTCTAGCATCAAAGGTATTCATGACTCATTTCTATTCCTTTAACTATGCTATTTCTCATAGTCTTTAAATTGGGTATATCTCTTCCAGAAGATTATTTAAGGACATATGGTAATAATAATTAGTTATTGACTTATTATTTGAAAAAAGAGTTTGGCTGTGTATCAACTTTTTGGCCTCAGATTCTTTCCTTTATTATTTTATAAGTATCATTTTGACGGTTTTCTGGTGGTTAATGTTGCCTTGTATAAACCTGAGACCCTGGGTAAATAACTTGTTTTTTATATGTGCAAAAACAATTCATCTTTTGAAGTTTAGTAACCTTATTAGCTTATATTCTGCTTTAATAATTCTTGACGTATATTGTTCTCTTGCAGCATGTACATTTAAGTGTTTTTTTTTTCCTTAATTCAGAGGTATATTTCTTGGCTTACATTTTTATTTTATTTAAGTTTTCTTTCATATTTTAGCTTTTGAAGGACTCTACCATTTATATATTGAATTTTATTTGTCTCATTTGTGTCATTTTTCTCTATCATAATTTTAATGTTTGTTAAATTTTATTTCCTTTTGCTCACTTTTATCTAAATTTTATATTCTCCTATATTCTCACCAAACTAGTTGCAGTCTTTCTCTGTGATCATTCTATATACAGATGGCCCTCTGTATCTGCAGATTCCACAACAACCACAGATTTAAAATATTGAAAAAACTTTCCAGAATTTCCAGAAAGGAAAACTTGAGTTTGTCACACATTGGCAACTATTTTTATAACATTTACATTGTATTTACAGCTATTTGCATAGCATTTGGGGCTTCCCAGGTGAAGTGGTAAAGAACCCACCTGCCAATGCAAGAAACCAGGGTTTAATCCCCGGGTTGGGAAATCCCCTGAAGTAGGAAACACTCCAGTGTTTCCATACGTGCCACTCTAGTATTCTTGCCTGGAGAATCCCATGAACAGAGAAGCCTGACAGGCCACTGTTCATAAGGTTGCATAGAGTCAGACATGACGAAAGCAATTTAGCATGCACGGCACATAGCAGTTACATTGTAGTAGGTATTGCAGGTAATCTAGAGGTGATTTAAAACATATAGGGAGATGTAGGTAAGTTACATGCAAATACTATGCCATTTTATACAAGGGACTTGAGTATATGAAATTTTGGTATCCAAGGGGGTCCTAAAATTAATGCCCCCCATAGTTCTTAACTTCATGATTTTTCTGTTGTCCCCTTTTTTTCCTGTCAACTGCTATTTTACCTTCTGTTTCTTCTTTGAGTCATTAAATATTTAATTTGAAGATAGGGTAGATTAGCATACACTTAAAAGAGTGGAATCTATCATTAAGTGCTGTGTGAACAATGGAAATTTGAGAAAAAATATTTTCACTGAAACAATATTTTGTCTTTTGTTCTTTGTCTCATATTTTTTCCTGATAATCTGTCATCCTTCAGTATTTATATATAGATCTCTTCTGATTACTTCAAAAATTTTCAAATTAGAAAAGGCTGTTTTTATAAGCCAGCTATTTGGATTATCTTTTATTATTAATGTAATTTTAAACTTTTAAAGTGACTGTCAAAAACTTTCTGTGTAATTTTCAACAGAGAAAAACAGTTATAATATTTTATAATTGGAGTACCCATTTAGGGACTTTTAAAAAGTAAAATCAATGCAAAACTGGTATTAGATAATTTCAGCCCTTTGACAGCTAAGGATGTCTTTCACTGATTTTACATAGGAAGAGGAAATAAGATGCATACAAAATTTTCAATTAGCTTTTCCCAAATTATAATAGGTTATTCTCCACTCTTTCTTGACATTTAGTCTGACTATTCACTGTTGTCAGTCTGAGATTTTGATGTTAACGAGAATTCTCTTTTTATTTATTGTCATTGTTATTTGGTGTGAACTTGTTTTACTTGCATGAGAAATTACTAAACTGTTGCTCTTTAGTTGACCATTGTGATTAATTTATTTAATGCATAAATTTCACTGACAACTTATTTAAAGATTTTAATTTCATTTAAATATTTCTTCTTCAAAATACTTGACAGTAAAATAATTTAAGGTTTATTGTGGCAAATTTCTCTCAAATTGATGATATTAATTTAAAATTGCCATGAATAATTAGGGTATCTGTCCTTTAACTCCTTTATCAGCATTATGTATTACTGGTATTCATGTTAAAGTCTAATAAATTGCATTAATCCGAATTTTTCCACTTGTTAATGAGTCACTTTTTCTTTGAGTTTGGTGAGGAAATGTCAGCAAAGTAGCATCAGCTCTGGAATCTGACAGAAACCAGGCAGAGTCATACAGTGGGGTTGAAATTTGACTTCATCATATATTATCGACTGCAATCTTGGATGTGTCACTCTAATCTTGAACTTCAGTATTATATATGTGGAAAAAAATCACATCTACTTCATAGGGTTATTAGGATTATAACATAATGCTGATAATTAATGTGCATAATAAAGATTAGGTATATATTTTGATCTCAGAATATGATTGTTATTTTAATAATTTTATTGTTATTTTTTATTGTTACAGTATGATTATTATTCTTGCCATCCTTTATTTATTTGTCTTCCTTCTCTTGAAAATAGTATATTCCTTACGCTATGTATCTACTGGGATCCTGTGTTGGGACTCTTTTTATTGACATATACAGCAATTGTTATATTAGCATTTTCATGTTTGCAACATGTTTTTTTCTTATTTTTTTTCTTTTATTCCTTTCAACCAAGTTCTCTGTTCTACATTTTAAGTTTGTACAAGATGATACTATTGGGCCAATGTTTACTTTTTTCTCTTTTTTATTACTTTTAGATCATATGCAAATTGACAAAAATCTCACTACCCAAATCTGTTCAGTTCAGTTCAGTTCAGTTGCTCAATTGTGTCCGATTCTTTGCGACCCCATGAATCACAGAAACCTCAAATTCAATATATACATGATCTTATCAGTTCAGTTCAGAGTTGGTGATGCCATCCAGCCATCTCATCCTCTGTGCACATGAGTTTGGGTGAACTCTGGGAGTTGGTGATGGACACAGAGGCCTGGGGTGCTGCAATTCATGCGGTCACAAGAGTCAGACCTTAATGAGCGACTGAACTGAACTGATAAGATCATGTATATATTGAATTTGAGTTTTAGCTTCAGCATCAGTCCTTCCAGTGAACACCCAGGACTGATCTCCTTTAGGATGGACTGGTTGGATCTCCTTGCAGTCCAAGGGACTCTCAAGAGTCTTCTCCAACACCAGAGTTCAAAAGCATCAATTCTTCAGTAATCAGCTTTCTTCACAGTCCAACTCTCACATTCATTCAAGACCATGGAAAAGCCATAGCCTTGACTAGATGGACCTTTGTTGGCAAAGTAATATCTCTGCTTTTTAATATGCTATCTAGGTTGGCCATAACTTTCCTTCCAAGGAGTAAGCGTGTTTTAATTTCATGATTGCAATCATCATCTGCAGTGATTTTGGAGCCTAGAAAAATAAAGTCTGACACCATTTCCACTGTTTCCCCATCTATTTCCCATGAAGTGATGGGATCAGATGCCTTGATCTTAATTTTCTGAATGTTGAGCTTTAAGCCAACTTTTTCACTCTCCTCTTTCACTTTCATCAAGAGGCTCTTTAGTTCTTCTTCACTTTCTGCCATAAGGGCGGTGTCATCTGCATATTTGAGGTTATTGATATTTCTCCTGGCTTGATTCCAGCTTATGCTTCATGCAGCCTAGCTTTTCTCATGATGTAATCTGCATATAAGTTAAATAAGCAGGGTGACAATATACAGCCTTGACGTAGTCCTTTTCCTATTTGGAACCAGTCTGTTTTTCCATGTCCAGTTCTCACTGTTGCTTCCTGACCAGCATTTAGGTTTCTCAAGAGGCAGGTCAAGTGGTCTGTCATTCTCATGTCTTTCAGAATTTTCCACAGTTTATTGTGATCCACACAGTCAAAGGCTTTGCCATAGTCAATAAAGCAGAAAGAGATATTTTTTCTGGAACTCTCTTGCTTTTTTGATGATCCAGTGGATGTTGACCATTTGATCTCTTGTTCCTCTGCCTTTTTAAAACCAGCTTGAACATCTGGAAGTTCACCGTTCATGTATTGCTGAAGCCTGCGGTGTGAGGACATCAGAGGGCAGACACACTGAAACCATAATCACAGAAAACTAGCCAATCTGATCACACGGACCACAGCCTTGTCTAACTGAATTAAACTAAGTCATGCCATGTAGGGCCACCCTAGACGGATGGGTCATAGCAGAGAGGTCTGACAGAATGTGGTCCACTGGAGAAGGAAATTGCAAACCACTTCAGTATTCTTGCCTTGAGAACCCCATGAACAGTATGAAAAGGCAAAATGATAGGATACTGAATGAGGAATTCCCCAGGTCGGTTAGGTGCCCAGTATGCTACAGGAGATCAGTGGAGAAATAACTCCGGAAAAAATGAAGGGAATGAGTCAAAGCAAAAACATTACCCAGTTGTGGATGTAACTGGTGATAGAAGCAAGGTCAGATGTTGTAAAGAGCAATATTGCATGGGAACGTGGAATGTTAGGTCCATGAATCAAATCATATTGGAAGTGGTTAAACAGGAGATGGCAAGAGTCAATGTCGACATTCTAGGAATCAGCAAACTAAAATGGACTGGAATGGGTGAATTTAACTCTGATGACCATTAGATCTACTACTGTGGGCAGGAATCCCTTAGAGAATCCCTTACGGAAATGGAGTAGCCATCATGGTCAACAAAAGAGTCCAAAATGTAGTACTTGGATGCAATCTCAAATATGACAGAATGATCTCTGTTAATTTCCAAGGCAAACCATTCAATATCACGGTGATCCAAGCCTATGCCCCAACTAGTAATGCTGAAGAAGCTGAAGTTGAACGGTTCTATGAAGACCTACATGATCTTATAATTTATCCCAAATTCCTCACATTTTGTATTAACATTTCAAGCCCTAAATATGTATGTATATGTACATTATTTATTTTCCTTATATTAGATTATTGTCTTAGTTCTATATTAAAGAATACCCAAACAGAAGTGGCTTCAACAAGATAGTTACTTATCTTTTCATATGTAAAATTTAGGGGAAGACAGCTCTATTGTCATCAGAGACTTGGACTCCTTTATTTTGTGTTCCAATAAAACTGTTTCAACTACTACCTTTAAATCTGCCTTTCAGTCAAAAGGAGAACATAAATGGAAAGAATAACCTGGTTCTTTTCTTTAGAGGACATAAACTAAATATGGCACACATAACTTCTGAACATATTCCACTGGTTACAACTTAGTTTCAGGGTCACCTATCTGTAGAGGCTGAGAAAGTCCTTTTCTAAGAGACTTCAAGCTCACTAAGATTTTTATTTTAAGTAAATATATGTAAAAAGAAGGCTCCTCATTGATCATCAACTGTGCACAAGCACTTTCTTTCACTATAGACCACTCACACTATCCCTAATGGACAAACATAAATTCCATCAATGATTATATACCACTCAAAGTCTAGGATTTGGGGCCAATGTGTCATTTGCTTTATTAGGTCAGGATATGACCCTTCATGCATTAACCATATGGAAATAAGAAGATTTGTTGCATCTTTCATTCTCATGCTTAGTTAATAATGATTAAGTCATAACATGAATACTGACTAAAACGCACATTCCTAAAAGGAAAGAAAGCAATGATATAGGAGTATTTGTATATAGAAATGATTAAATATTCCTTGGTAGGAAATAATTATATTTTTTGTTTTGGCAATAGACCTTGATTTATATATCTGGCTGCTGCTAACTTTCTGTCAAAGATAAACTCCCTTTCCCCATTGACTTCTGTGGTCTAGATGCCAGACAAAATACAGGATACTCAGTTGAATTTGAAATTCAAATTGGGTGATCTACATTTTTATTTGTTAAATTTGGCAATAGTGCTGTGTGGATCTGGCTTTAGCTTTTGTGCAGGCAATTATCATTTTTCTGTTTTTCATAGTCACATGTGATACAATTTGAGAAGAGACCTTTATTATAGACTGAAAAACTTCTGTATATGGTTTTTCTGCTAGCATAACTTGAGGCCTTGTGAGTTGATTTAGAAATGGAGAAATCACAGAATTTGGGTGGGGGGGTGTCAAAGTTTTGTTTTATTTATAAATACAAGTTCCTCGAGTCTAAGTGACATAGTTGTCATTTTGCTTTAATCATTTCAATGTTCCAAGATTCAAGTCAAAGATCTCCCTTAGACATAGTTTAGACATGGGAAGGTCATTTTCTTTTATTGGTTGCCAATTTGTTTTTTTCTCAATTTAATGCAGATTCACTTGAGGCCATATGAAAAAAAACATATTGCTATGGGAAAGCAAATTTGTTTACTGTATAATTGGACAGTCTCCTGACTACTATCAAAGCTGCACTTCCTGTAACTCTCCTCTGTAACTCTACTTTATTGTTCCCTGCTAAACAGCTAAGTTGCTTCAGTCGTGTCCGACTCTGTGTGACCCCATAGACGGCAGCCCATGTGGCTCCCCTGTCCCTGGATTTCTCCAGGCAAGAACACTGGAGTGGGTTGCCAATTCCTTCTCCAATGCATAAAAGTGAAAGGGAAGTCGTTCAGTCGTGTCCAATTCTTAGTGACCCCGTGGACTGCAGCCTACAAGGCTCCTCCGTCCATGGGATTTTCCAGGCAAAAGTACTGGAGTTGGGTGCCATTGCCTTCTCTGTTATTGTTCCCTAGGCATTTATAAATTATTATATATGCATAGAAATTTTGAATGTTGCATCCTGCATTTCCTTTCTCTTTACCTAGAAGTCTTTCTGTAATCATCCAGATTGTCACTTCATAATTAGCTAAAATGTCACCTCCTCTGTGAAGTCTGAACTGAGTCCTCCAAAAAGCATTCAATTAGTTCAGTTTACTTGCGCAGTTGTGTCTGACTCTTTGTGACCCCATGGACTGCAGCACGTCAGGCCTCCCTGTCTATCACCTACTCCTGAAGCTTACTGAAACTCATGTCCATTGAGTCGATGATGCCACCCAACCATCTCATTTTCTGTTGTCCCTTTCTCCTCCTGCCTTCAATCTTTCCTAGCATCAGGGTCTTTTCCACTGAGTCAGTTCTTCGCATTAGGTGGCCAATGTATTGGAGTATCAGCTACAGCATCAGTCCTTCCAATGAATATTCAGGGCTTATTTCCTTTGGGATTGACTGGTTTGATCTCCTTGCAGTCCAAGAGACTCTCAAGAGTCTTCTCCAACACTACTGTTCAAAAGCCTGAATTCACTGGTGCTCAGGTTTCTTTATAGTCCAACTCACATCCATATATGACTACCGGAAAAACCATACCTTTGACTACACCAAGTAATGTCTGTACTTTTTAATATGCTGTCTAAGTTGGTCATAGCTTTTCTTCCAAGGAGAATGTATATTTTAATTTCATGGATGGAATTTCAGTCGAACTATTTCAAATTCTAAAAGATGATGCTGTGAAAGTGCTGAACTCAATATGTCAGAAAATTTGGAAAACTCAGCAGTGGCCACAGGACTGGAAAAGGTCAGTTTCCATTCCAACCCCAAAGAAAGGCAATGCCAAAGAATGTTCAAACTACCACATAATTGCACTCATCTCAGATGCTAGCAAAGTAATGCTCAAAATTCTCCAAGCCAGGCTTCAATAGTACGTGAACTGTGAAGTTCAAGATGTTCAAGCTGGATTTAGAAAAGGCAGAGGAACCAGAGATCAAATTGCCAAATTCCATTGGATCATGGGAAAAGCAAAAATCCAGAAAAACACTGACTTCTGCTTTATTGACTATGCCAAGGCCTTTGACTCTGTGGATCATAACAAACTGTGGGAAATTCTTATGGAGGTGGAAATACCAGACCACCTTACCTGACTCCTGAGAAATATGTGTTCAGAACAAAAAGCAACAGTTAGAACCGGACATGGAAAAACAGACTTTTTCCAAATTGAGAAAGGAGTATATCAAGGCAGTATACTGTCACCCTGCTTATTTAACTTATATGCAGAGTACATCATGAGAAATGCCAGGCTGGATGATGCACAAACTGGAATGAATATTGCCCAGAGAAATACCAATAACCTCAGATATGCAGATGACACCACCCTTATGGCAGAAAGTGAAGAACTAAAGAGCCTCTTGATGAAAGTGAAAGAGGAGAGTGAAAAAGTTGGCTTAAAACTCAACATTCAGAAAATGAAGATTATAGAATTCAGTCCCATCACTTCATTGCAAATAGATGGGGGAAACAATGGAAAAAATGACAGACTTTATTTTTTTAGTCTCCAAAATCACTGCGGATGGTGACTGCAACCATGAAATTTAAAGAGGCTTTCTCTTTGAAATAGAAGCTATGACCAATCTAGACAATATATTAAAAAGCAGAGACATTACTTTGCCAATGGTCCTTCTAGTCAAAGCTATGTTTTTTTCCAGTAGTCATATGTGGATATGAGAGTTGGACAATAGAGAAAAGTGAAGGCACTCAGTCGTGTCCAACTCTTTTCAACCCCATGGACTCTAGCCTACTAGGTTCCACAGTCCATGGGATTTTCCAGGCAAAAATACTGGAGTGGGTTGCCATTTCCTTCTCCAAGCTGAGTGCCAAAGATTTGATGCTTTTGAATAGTAGTGTTCGAGAAGACTCTTGAGAGTCCCTTGGACTGCAAGGACATCCAACCAGTCCATTCTAAGGGAGATCAGTCCTGGGTGTTCATTGGAAGGGTGATGTTGAAGCTGAAAGAGTCGGACACAACTGAGCGACTGAACTGAACTGAACTGAGCAACTCAACTAACTGAATATTTTATTTCCTTTTCCCTTCTGAATTTTGTGAGAATTCACTGTAAGCCAACAGCTCTTCTTTGTAAACTGCTCATTAGATGATTATGTAGAAAGATGAATTCTAACTCTTCCCTTTGGCAATTTGCATATCAAACAAAATGCAATAAATATATACATCAGTTCAGTTCAGTCGCTCAGTCGTGTTCGACTCTTTGAGACCACATGAATCACAGCATGCCATGCCTCCCTGTCCATCACCAACTCCTGGAGTTCACTCAAACTCATGTCCATTGAGTCGGTGACACCATCCAGCTCATTCTCTGTCGTCCCTTTCTCCTCCTGCCCCCAATCCCTCCCAGCATCAGAGTCTTTTCCAGTGAGTCAACTCTTTGCATGAGGTGGCCAAAGTATTGGAGTTTCAGCTTCAGCATGAGTCCTTCCAAAGAAAACCCAGGACTGATCTCCTTTAGAATGCACTGGTTGGATCTCCTTGCAGTCCAAGGGACTCTCAAGAGTCTTCTCCAGCACCACAGTTCAAAAGCATTAATTCTTCGGTGATCAGCTTTCTTCACAGTCCAACTCTCACATCCATACATGAACACTGAAAAAACCATAGCCTTGATTAGACAGACCTTTGTTGGCAATGTAACTCCATCATTAGGGACATCTCTAAATTTTGATGAGAAATGAAAGAACTTAAAAATCATGAGGACTGAATGAAGGGTCAAGTTTGAAAGAAGATAGATGATTTTTATCCATATAGTTGGGAAACCCAGATAAAATGTATAATTTAGCCACAAAAGAAATATAGTCTCTCTGTATTCTTAGAAAAAGGAAAATGTAATGAAGTTGGGTGAAGAACTAACAATGTATTGTCAAATCCTGCTGAAAGTTAAATTCTAATCATTCTGTTTATTATATTAATATTTTGTGCTACATATCTTTTTTTGAGTGTCTGATATATCTGACTCTAACCAAAAGCTTATTGTTAGACCTTTCATGATATGAATGGCCTGCTATGTTAAGGATTAGGTGACAACTAAATGTAGAGAAAAATAGAATTTATTGAAAATTATACAAGAAATAGTAAAATAACCTGTGTTAGTTCAAAGTAAAAAATATCACTCAGTTTTTTTTTATCAAAGTAGGACATAAGCAAAATAAATGAATCACTTATTGTATTAAAAATGTGATAAATTTTGGAAACACAAAGTGAAACAATGAGCACAAAAGCAGCTTATTGTCACCTATAACACATAAATTCTGTGCTCTACAATGGTGTTATTCATGATGTTTTAAAGTCTTCTTATTTTTAGTATAAGAAGTGGTAATACAAATTCTTCTTCTGGTTCAATGCTTTTAATTATTTCTAGCAGTAATTCCCCTAGTGAATCAAAGTATTTATTTATTGGTCTATTTGAAATGTCTTAGCAAGCAAACACTCTAGATGAACCTATGTGTCATCCTCTTTATTAGAATCATTAACATCTTCTTTTTCTACAGAAATATTATTAACAAAGTCAGGATATCGTTTATTCTTCAGAATTAGTTTCTTAACAAGAGTGCAAGTCACCTGGTATTTAAATGACATCAAAACACATGGTTAGAAACAGAAATTAGTCAGTCACCAAAAAACTCTCTTGGCTTTTCCTAAGAGTAACTTCTCTATTGAAATAGTTGTCATCACTCAGATAACAACGTAATCTGGGGAAAATGTAAAGGAAGTAACTTTTAGCCTGAAGACACTTGGCAGTCTAGTATGAAAGGGGTGGGTGGAACGAGATGAGGTGGAGACAGTTGTATCCAAAGCTAAAAGCTACAGTCATTTTAACTTTAGAAATAAGAGGATGGAATTTGGGGCTTTTTGGGCTGCTGTAAACTAATTAAGGAAATAAGATTTATGATTATAAGACTTATTGTCTGAAGGAATACAACAGGTTTGGTGGTAGGGGTGTTGAGGAGTTGGGGAACAACTGTACCATGTATATAGAATAACCAATAAATGTTAGTGGTTACTGTTATTTAAATTATATCATGACTTCTATTTATCTATTACAAATCTCAACCAGGCAGTTGTAAACATTAAAGAGAGAAAAGGTATAAATATATATATGGTATATAGTGAAGTGAAGTCGCTCAGTCGTGTCCGATTCTTTGCGACCTCATGGACTGTAGCCCTTCAGGCTCCTCCGTCCGTGGGATTTTCCAGGCAAGAATACTGGAGTGCGTTGCCAGTTCCTTCTCCAGGGGATCTTCCCGACCCAGGGATTGAACCCGGCTCTACCCACATTATACGCAAACGCTTTACTGCCTGAGCCACCAGGGAAGATCTAAGCCCTATATGGTATACACATTACCATGTATATATATATATATATATATATATATATATATATATATAGTATATGTATTAAGTATTTATAATGCCCTGGGAGAGAATATAATTTTCATTTTTATTTAAAAAGTTTTCAACCCAAATCAGAGACATGGAAAATTAAAAAGTAAATGTATAGCTTAATGAGTGTTGAAATGTTTGAGCACTCTTATTACCACCATCCTATAATGGTGGAACTCTATCAGGCAGCACAGAAACTCAATGTAGATACATCCCAACTCTTCCCCCTGTCCATAAATAATCATTTCCTGACTTTTTAATCGCCACTACCCCGTGGGTTTTTTTTTCATATCTTATTATTACATCTTTTAAATCTCTTTTAGTTTATACATTTTACATTCAACCACATTTTCCCTTAAATTTTATCTGTTGAAGAATTCGGAGCATTTGACCTACAGAATTTTATAGAAAAACAGCCTCTTTTCTCTACAGATTGGACCCATAAATTTGACTAGACTCACATTTGATTTATTTTGGTAGATTATTGTGTTCTTTTATTAGGGGGCATATTATGTCTGATTGCCCTTATTTTGATGTTAGCTACTATTGAAATGCGATGCCGAGATTCATTTTTCACTTGGGGTTTTCTAGAGGGTGGTATTCTAACTCTTTTTCACTTACTAGCAAATGTAAAGAGACAATTATGATCTACTATTCGATTACCCAGTGGTAAGGAGTTCATATAGAAAAGGGAAAATAAATGCTTGTCTCTCATTTATTTACCAATTTTCAAGATAAATAAGTAAGCATTAATAATCTTTAAAATTAGTTTTAAACTATCATTATGAATTCATGCATTTAATCCTATTTGATGGGTTTCAATACATTGAAATCATCCCTTTTAAAGATTAAATTTTCCAATTTTGCCAGTAGGTTCTTCCTTTATGATAAATTCTGTATTGAGAATTGATACATGCTTAATACACAGAAGGGATAAAATTGGCATTTGGGTTTTTTTAAAAAAATGCTTATTGTTATCTATTTATTTGACTACACTGGGTCTTAGTTGCAGCATGTGGGATCTGGTTCACCGACCAGGTATTAAACCCAGGCCCCCTGCATTGGGAGCATGGAGTCTTAGCCACTGGATCAACAGGGAAGTCCTGAATTTGGTTTTTTTTTTGAAGGACCAAGTTATCCTGAAATAGCAGTTTCATTTTAACAGTAAAACACCCTGTTCACTCTTTTTAGTGTGATGTATGTATATGTGTGTATTTTCACATTTTTGTGTGTCCATTCTGCACATACATGTGTGTCTATGTTTGTGCAACAGAAAAACTGTGACCTCTCTTTCCAACATTTTTGCCACTTGACCTTAAACTGGCTTTATTACATTTCCTTCTCTTGAGTGCTTTAAAGATTCAGTTGATTTTTATATGATTTATACTATTGCTTCTGAAAAATACTAATGATAATTTGATTGTTTTCCTTATAAATAACTAATTTCAGCTAGTGATCTAAAATTTTTATTTTACATTCCAATAGTTTGAATTATAGTAGTATTGATTTTTTTGTTTTACTATTGTCAACTACATGATGTGATCATTTTATATGTAGAATTTTTTAAAGAAAACCCCCAATTTTTTTTTTTAATTTAGTTCTAATTTGTTCTATTTTATGGAGTTGTTTTTCTTCTTCAGGGACTGCTATTATCCATATGTGGGGTGTCATTTTCAAATCTTTAATTCTTATCAATTTCCCCCAAACTTAAAAAAAATTCTTTTTCTAGATTTCATTTTAACTTTGATTCACTTCTTTCCTGTATTTCTCTGAAGGTATTATGTGATATACTTATGCTTTTATTATTTTTAACATATCTGTGATTTGTTTTGAAATATAATTGTAATTTTGATGTATTCTCTGAGTGTGTCTCTCTAATATGCTGTTATTTTCTGTATTCTTTTTAATTTTTATTTTTTAAAAAGTTTCCTTTTGTGCCTTACTCCCTTCCATCTGAAATCACCTGTTTTCTGTATCTAGAACTCTGTATCTGCTTTGTTATGGTTGTTTATTTATTTTGTTTTTAGGTTCCACAAGTAAATGAAATCATATAGTATTTGTCTTTCTCTGTATGACTTCACTTAGCATAATACCCTCTAGGTCAATTAATGCTGTCACCAATGGCAAGATTTCATTCTTTTTTATAGCTAAATATTATTTCTATGTGTGTACCTCATTTTCTTCATCCATTCATCTATTAATGGGCACTTAGTTTGCTTCCATATCTTGGCTGTTGTAACTAATGCTGCAATGAACAAAAGTGTGCATGTATCTTTTCAAACGAGTGTTTTTGTTGTGTTTGGATGAAAATATCCAGGAGTGGAATAACTGGATCCTATAATAGTATTTTTATTTTTTTGAGAGCTCTCCATTCGGTTTTCATAGTGCCTGCACCAATTTATGTTCACAACAGTGCATGAGAGTTTTTTATTTTTCCACATCCCCAGCAACACTTGTTGTTTGTTGTCTTTTTGTTAATATCCATTCTGACTGGTGTGATGTTATCGGGGACCAGCCTCGATATGGCCCAGGGTATCCTCGGGATGAACAGCGTCGGCGTCAGAGAGAGAGAGAGAGAAAGAGAGAGAGAGAGACAGGGGTTGATGATTCCTTGGTTTACGCTGGAAACCAATAAAACCCCAGCACGGGGTTTGCTCTGTTTACGTAGGCCGCAGGCGCCCTCTCGAATCACTGGAGGTACCCCACCAGGGCACCCCCTCGAGTGGGTCTTAGAAGCCCAGGCAGATAAGTAAACTCAGAGGGCCCAGCGCTCCAAGGATCTCAACCAGAAAAAGGAAAATAGAGAAAAGGATGGAAAAAGAGAAAGAATGACACGGGGAGACCAAGCTTCAGTGAGCAAGGCCCAAAACTTTATTTTCCAGTGCTGTTTTTATACCCTAAGTTGTGCACATAAAAAATAGAGAAAGAGAGGAATAGAGTCACACCAAAATCACGCGGGGTCAGCAGTCTTGACCCTTATCAGGATCAGGGCTCATTTTTGTATGTCTCATGATATACAAAAGTTTTGGGTGGTTTTCATCATCTTCTGGCCAGGTGGCCTGCTAACAGTTTATGGCCCTCTCTCCTAACGAAGGTTAGTTAGCTAGAAAAAGTCTTATATTCTTTTAAGATGATTTTCCTAAACTCAGGTGTTAGACACATGACAAAGTTACATTCCTATAAGGCACAGGTGTAGTGAGCTACAAGAAAGGAATTTATTAACTTAAGATCTGATGTGGTTAAATCAAAGGCTACTACTTATATTCTCTATATGTGATTAATATATTTCCAAGGATACAATAGATAGAGGAAACTTTGCAGCAAGCATTGATTCAACAATGAAATCTTTTTTAGTACTATTCTAATGATTTTAACTTCTTCAACAGATTCCTGTATTTTAGAATATTAGGCTTTCTGTCCTTGCATGGCTGGGAGGCTGTAAACAGTCACACTCGTAGTTGTAAGAGCCCAGACAAACTTGTCATGCAAGTTAGAAAGCTATCAGAGGGGCTTGGATTGGAACACTCCTATTAAGCCGAGGAGAACTTTTTAACTACAGCTCTGAATTAATGTTTTCAGAGAAAGGTGGTTGGCGGGGAAGCCCCCGTAAGTATTAGAGGACTTGGTAAGAGGCGTAAGATAGTAAAGCAGTCAGACTCCGGTTTTCTTTGGGGTAGATGCTCAGGTAAGTCCAGGGGGTTCCTCGAGTCCTGATTAGCCTTTGCCCGTTAGGCCTCTTCCCCAATTGACCTTTGCCATGGGTAGGATTCCCTCGCTGGCTCCCGGCAGATGTGATACATCATTTTGGTTTTGGATTGATTCCCCTGATGATTAGTGATGCTTAGCATCATTTCATGTGCCTGCTGGCCATCTGTATATCTCATTTGGAAAAATATACCATATTTTGTTTTTTATATTAAGTTATATGAGTTCTTTGTATTGATATATTTGAGATATTCACCCAATATCTGATATATTTGTAAATATCTTCTCCCATTCAGTAGGTAACCTTTTTGTTTTGCTGATTGTTTCCTTCATTGTGCAAAAGCTTTTTAGTTTGATGTAGTCCCGTTTGTTTATTTTTGCTTTTGCTTTGTTTAAGGTCTATTTGAGATTTTTATTTCCTGAGGTTTACTTTTGTTGCTATAAACTTCCTTAGAATTGCTTTTGCTACATCTCATAGATTATGGAATACAATTTTGAAAGCAATTTTTAAAATTTCCTCTGACATCTTCATTGACCCATTGGTTGCTTAGGAGCATATTGTTTAGACTCCACATGTTTACAGTGTGTGTGTTTGGTTTTTTTTAGATTCTTGTTAATTTCTAGTCTCATACTATTGTGGTTGAAAAAGGTGCTTGATAAGACTTCAGTCTTCTCCATTTTACATAAATTTCAATCTTAAATTTGTTTCATGGATTAGCATATGATTTCTCCAAGAGAATATTCCATGTTGACTTTAAAAATTATGTATTCTGCTGTTTTGGGATGGAATATTCTGAAGATATTTATTCCATCTGATCAATATTTTCTTATTGGGTTTCTGTCTGGATGATCTGTCTATTGATATAAATGGGGTCTTAAATTCCTTTACAATAATTGTAGTACTAGCTATTTCTCTCTTTACATCTTTTAAAATTTGCTATATGTGTTTAAGTGTTTCTATGTTGTGCATATATATTTACAAGTATTATATTTTAGTTTTGAATTGATTCCTTTATTGGGGGGGTCTTCCTATTCCGCCATATTGATTTCCTTATCCAGTGGCATTTTTAATAGAATGTCTTTAAATCAAAGAGTACTAAATTCAGAGGTGGCAGTTTAGCCTAAATATATCTTATAAAGAGCTACTGGAAATAAATTAACATTAGCATTTAAGAGAGCTGGGTTCCAGTTGAGATTCTGCCAATAGTGAGCTGTATAAGTTTAGTTATTTATCAAACAATATGCTTTAGTTCCTTATTCTAAGGTAGGCATGCTAGTTCTCTCTAACCTCTAGAGAATGTTTTTTTTTTAATATTGGATAAAATCAAAGCATGTAATGAGGAAATGATCAATGATAATAAATGACAATAAAATTAATGAGGAAAAGGGTAGGATATAAAATTGTATTCATTAAAATAAATTCAATTTTATATAAATAAAAATGTTTATACATCTGAAAGTACATATCTATTTAAATAAGAGAAAATGTATGAGTAATTTTCATTTTCTTATTTGTATATTTCTATGCTAAAGCTGAAACGCCAATACTTTGGCCACCTCATGCGATGAGTTGACTCACTGCAAAAGAGTCTGATGCTAGGAGGGATTGGGGGTGGGAGGAAACGGGGACGACAGAGAATGAGGTGGCTGGATGGCATCACCAACTCGATGGAGGTGAGTTTGAGTGGACTCCGGGAGTTGGTGATGGACAGGGAGGCCTGGCGTGCTGTGATTCATGGGGTCGCAAAGAGTCGGACACGATTGAGCGACTGAACTGAACTGATATTACTAAAGTTATAGTTAAGGTTTTAGTTATAAGGCTGCTGGGAATGTATTTTAAAAGTTGAAAACATTGTGTTAAGGAAAATATATTATCATGATGAGAAGAATGAAGTAGATTTTAGTTAGAAAAGAGCACAAAGCTGAAGGGCACATGAACATTGAACTTAATTTTGCTCGCCAAATGTTAATTACATGCCCTGGGCTAGAATGCTTCACTGCTCTAAATCACTGTTTCATTGTCTATAATATGACAATAAAAAAGGTGTTTTAATCTTTGTTGTTTGCAATAATAGATTAATAATATCCAACCATTTATAATCCCTGAATACTATTGTCTAATGATTTTGTTTATTCTTTTAATTTCCAGGAAAGGTTTCAATTTTAATGAAAAAAAAAAATTCCCCAACCAATTTATGTTAAATATAGTTAAGGAAAGAGCTGCTTTTCTTCACTTCTTCACTAGTATATATCATGTCAGTTCCTTTGTCCACATGGGGTATTATTTTTAATTTTGATAACCTGATATACTACTCAATTTTGTTACCTTATATGTGTATGTAATTATACTTGTGCTTGCAGGTATTATGGTAACACAATGAAATGAGACAATATATGCAAAATGTCTAGCTTAGAGAAGAAGCTCCTATTACTAGAGAACGGATAGAGACAGACTTTAGCATTCACTGAAGATGAATGCCACTAAAGGATCACTCAAAACATCCATTTCAGTATGACTCAGAAATCAGAGGAAAAAACAGTCATCTATAGAACATTCTTGGAAATATTGCCAAGTCTCTGCATTGGGTAGAGAAAGAAGATCCTAGATTTTGGAATTCATGCTATAATGCAGTGTGCACACTATCTTGTAAACAT
The DNA here is from genome assembly GCF_049115385.1 of Moschus berezovskii. NCBI lineage: Eukaryota > Metazoa > Chordata > Mammalia > Artiodactyla > Moschidae > Moschus > Moschus berezovskii. The sequence goes on along the minus strand of NC_142471.1, from coordinate 48,641,992 downwards.
CCAAAGAAATAAATAAGATCCGCTAGATATAAAAATTATTTTCTCCTTTTCAGGTTAGTGATTTAGTGATACATTAGTAACAAATGTATACTACATTATGTTTTGTAATATCTAAACTATATTTCTCAATTAATAATAGCTTTATTAAAATTTCCCTGAAATTAGACACCGAATTCTGTAAACCTAAGGCAGTAAGTGAAATAAGGTATTTGCCTAATGCTGTCTATTACTATTGTTTTCCTCTAGAGATAAGTATAAAATGACATTTCATAGCCTATTTTATGCTTGAATGCATGCTAAGTCACTTCAGTTATGTCCAACTTTTTGAGAGCCAATGAACTATAGCCCCCCAGGCTCTTCTGTCCATGGGGTTCTTCAGGCAATACTGGAGTGGGTTACCATGCCCTCCTCCAGGGGATCTTCACCACCCAGGTATCAAACCTGTGTCTCCTGTGGCTCTTTCATTGCAGGTGGATTCTTTAACCCTGAACCATATGGAAGCCCCTATTATATGCTTACTCAATTATATATGCACTAAAATCAGAAAGTGGAAAATGAGAATACAATATCTGATTGCCTTACTCTGGCATGCTTACAACATTGTGGGTTCATTAAAATTCAGCAATTCTCAAAACTTGTACCTGCTTTTGCTTTTATGTTTTCCTTTTTTGTTAAAAAAAAAAAAAAAAACTAACAAGACTATGGACCTAAAATTTAAATAATATTTTACTTGAGCTTGAGTCTCCTTCTATAGGACAATCCAAAACAGGGAACCTTTTTCAATATACTAGGTTTCCTATCAACAGTTACACTGAGAAAATATGCTAGTAGAATAAAAAGGAGAGAATTAATGTCATTATCTTCTCTTCACTGCATTCAGTGAACATTTATCTGCATAAGTGCATTCCATTAAATGACATTTTAACATTATTATTCACAATAAAAAGTACTGATGTCCATTTAAAATTATAACCAAATCCACATCTTCAAAATTAACCTAATGAGTCTGCTACCTGTCCATCTGTTGGCAAAAGTAAAGGGAATTGACAGCAGTTAGAAAAATTCAGTCACACTGTACATCATGCCATTGTCCTATACACCAGCATGCATTAAGTGATTCTTTAACTAGAGCAAATATTTGATGTGTACATTATATCTACTACACTCTGTGTCAGAGGTTAAAGAGGATTCAAAGAGATGAGTGGGTCTCATGATCTCACTTCATCAATTTATGAGGATTAGAGTAGAATATAAATATCAGAATACTAGCCATTATAAACTTGGTATACAAGTTTATAGGGAGAGCATTCAGAATTCTAAAAGAAAGAAACCATCCATTGTAAAAATAATAAAATTTTCATGGAGAGACTTGGAATGGACTTTGAATAGTAGAAATAATTTGAATTTCTGGGAAAGAGGGTATAGTGAAATTTAGCAGAAAAACACGTAGTAAGCAAAATCATGAAGCTGTGTGGTATGGATGGTTTGCTTAAGAACAAACATGCACCCTATAGAAGAGAATCATTACTACCTGTAGTAATACAGGTAGACGCGCAGGAAGACAGGCAAAGTGATATCAAGAGCTTTGTCTAAGTGATGGAAAATAAGAATAAAAAATTCCAGCTTAACTCAGAAGAACAAGGGAGCCTTTAAATTTTTGTTAATAGGGAAACTGACTGTAGTATCCAATCTCTGAGAATAGCCCAGAGTGATTACAATTACTGGTATACACACTTTTGTAGTACCCTTCCATATTGTACCAGATTGTCTGAGTGACCAAAAGAATAAGTCAGATGGATGTACACCACTTCGGATTGTTATAAAATGTACTGTGGCTTCCATCTTATTCACTCTTTCTCTGTCTCCCTTTCTTATCATTCATTCTTGGGGAAACCATGTCAGGAGTCGCTCTATAAAAATGATGAAGGATGAACGCTTCCTGCCATTAATTACATGGGTAAGCTTAGAATGAGAACTTCCAGTCACAGTCAAATCTTTAGATATAGCCCAGCTCAATAGCTTAACTGCAAGCACATGAATGACCCTGAATATAACCGTGGAGCAAGAATCCTCACAAATTCCTGCCTTTCAGAAGATGTGTGAATTAAAAATTTTTGTTGTGCTTAAAGCTACAAGTTTGGGAACTATTAGTTATGTAGCAATAGATAACTACTACAATTTTGGATGGACTCTGTGACATAATATTATTTATATGGCACTGAAACCTGAGCAGATTAGACGACAAAGATGTAAGCGGTGAGAGGACCTATTTTAGGAACTTACTATATACTGAGCCTCCTGCCATGTGCACTGTATGCATTTCCTCATTAAATAACCCAGGTATGCTTTTTGAAGAGAGGTACTATTTGTATTTTTGTTTTATAGAAACAAATAATTAAGCAACTTGTCCAAGATCACACAGATACTAAGTGATGAGCCAAAATTCAAACTCTTGTTTATATAAATAAGTGTTGGCTGAATTAATGAATAATCATATGGAAGTACATTTTATGAGCTATTATAATGTGCTGCTAATATTTTTTCCCCCTGCTTTTAATAAAATCTGGAAAGATTCTGAACTAATCCTAAGACTATTTTTCTTGTAGTTCACAAATAAATGGAATCAAAGAAAAATGTCCAAAAAGGAAATGGTTTGGTATACTTCCCTTGTCCAGATGTATCTAAAATTTTCATAGCCCAAGTCTTTGCAAAAACTCTATTTAAACTACCCTGTCTGGCTTTTTATGTATGAGTGATTTCTAGGAAGTTCTTGCTTTGGACAACTTTTGAAGTTTCAAGTAATAAAAAACTTAGAAAAATTATTCCAGGAGGAAATTTGAATTCCTGAAATGGGATTCACTTCAGCACAGTTTAAAAAGTCTTCAGATGAGATCCAAGCAGGAGTGAAATAATCACTCAAAAGGAAAAGAGTGGGAGGAGGAGAAATAGCAACGTAACAGCAATATTCACAAAACTCAATTTATAAAATAAACACTCAGCTAAAAATACTGAGATCAACATTAATGCCTAGTATTAGATTGTCTAAAGCTGTATTTTAAGAGGCAATATAGAATGGATGCCAGAATGAGTCAGGATAGATTTACATCCTAACTTTGCTTTTTATGAACCACATAACTTTGGGAAGTAACTTACCCCATGCAGCTCGTATCTAAAAGGAGGTGATAATTGTGCTTAACTCCTAGGGTTGTTGTGAAAATTAAATGAGTTAAAATACACATATATGTTTGAAGACTGACTAGTTAATGTACATTAACTGCTACATATCTTTGCTGATGGATATACAAATTTGAGGGTTGGGGAGATGGCATTTTCAGGGCAGTTCTGTTAGTTCTTACATTTGGTAGCATAAATTTAACCAAAGCTTGAAGGAGATACAGATTTATATCTGATAAATTAACTGCCCCCAGAGGAGAGACCAATAGGGGCACTAGATAGATTTCACCAATGACCATACACACTAAATCAATTATAACTCCATAAGACCAAAAGAGGGCCATTTCTCCTTAAATTTTGCATCTTAGGTACTTCACTTGCCTTACTCTACTCCTGGTGTTTTGAAATGAAATGCAAAGAAAACACACAATGAATCTTCAGGAGACTGAGTATTATAAGAATATCACTGCTGTTCTCTAAAAGAACTGTGTGCTCAGTTGCTAAGTCTTGTCCAACTCTTTGAGACCCCATGGACTGTAGCCCACCAGGCTCAGACTCTGTCCACAGGATTTCCTAGGCAAGAATACTGGAGTGGATTGCCATTTCCTTCTCCAAAAAGGGAACTATATGAAATAGTAATTAAGCACACAGAAAGTAAATTTTTATGAATAATCATAGGTCCCTAAGTTTCTTCTTCATTTTAATTGTCATTTTCATCAGGTGATAGTCACAACTGTAGTTTAAAAATTTGCAGAAATTGAAAAATTATTCAAAAATAGATCAATTATTTCCAGCTGAGGACCCCATGATCTAGGGTAGCAGTCTCCAATCTTATTGGCACCAGGAACCAGTTTCATAGAAGATGATTTTTCCATGGACCAAGAGTGGAGGGGGAATAGTTTCAGGATTATTCAAGCACATTACATTTATTGTACACTTTATTTCTATTATTATTATATCAGCTTCACTTCAGATTATTGAGCATTAGATCCCAGAGATTGAGGACCCCTGATCCAGAGAATATATGCAGTTGGTGCAAGTTGTTTGCAACTTATTTTTTAAAATTTCCTCTACTTTTCCTGTAAGAGTTCTAAATATAACTGTCTTTGATAGATGTTAAAATACAGAAGTAACACATATAGGAACAATATTCCTCCTTTAAGCAGAATTCACAGCTTCCCTGGTGGCTCAGCAGCAGAGAATCCACTTGCCAATGCAGAAGACATGGGCTTGATCGCTGTGTTGGGAAGATCCCCTGGAGAAGGAAAAGGCAATGTACTCAAGTATTCTTGCCTGAGAAATCCCATGGACAAAAGAATCTGGTGGGCTATAGTCCATGGAGTCCATAGAGTCACAAAGAGTCAGATATGACTTAGTGACTAAATAACAACAAGAACAAAGCAGAGTTCACAAAGTCTCCTATAGTTTTCCATCAGTATTTCTCTTCAGATTATTGCTGATCAGAATCTCTATTCTTGACTGGAAGATAAATGTGTATCTTTTGAAAATATCATAGATCATTGGAGAGGAAACTTTTAATCAATATAAATAGTATTTTGTTCATAAAGCAAAATATATGATGAAGTTTGAACATTTTTATCAGGAAACAGTTTTTGAAGAATTGTCCAACCTAAAAAAGCATTTAAAATTCAATGATATTCCATAGGAAAATTTGAAAACCAAAGAATAGGTGTGAGTGACAAGCAACCTGCAACTGACATTTAAGGAGAAACTTTCTAAAAATAGAGCTGATTATCAATAAGAATAAAATTAGCTGCTGCTGCTGCTGCTACTGCTGCTACTGCTGCTAAGTCACTTCAGTCGTGTCCGAATCTGTGTGACCCCATAGACGGAAGCCCACCAGGCTCCCCCGTCCCTGGGATTCTCCAGGCAAGAACACTGGAGTGGGTTGCCATTTCCTTCTCCTAGCTTTTACCAAATACCTACTATGTACCAAATACTGTGTTAAGAGCTTTATTATCTTATTCAAAGTGTAAAGGATTGTTAACATAACATTATTTTTCCTTTGCTAATTCTTAATGCAGTTATTATTTGAACACAGAATGGTTCCAAGGCCACTGAAACAATGTATAACTCTGCCTCCAAGAGCTTAGACATAATACGTTAGGCATAGGGAGATGAGAGTATAGGGAGGTCACCAAAAATCCTGGAAAACAGAACAAAACAACTTGACAAAGGAAGTAGAGCTCTGAAAGATCAGTGTGCAGAAATGACTGTAAGAAAGACATCTTGGGATCAGGCCTATCATTTCCAAGGCTGACAAAGGATGAAAGAATTAAAAGGTGAATTAAAAATAGTATAACACCTATCATATTTTGATTTCTACAACAAAAATATTAATAGCCGGTATTGATTGAGAGACCATGCCTGTAGCACTGTGCTAAGTATTTTACATGCATTATCTCAAAACATCCTACTGCATCTAGTAGGGTAGGTACTATCACTATCCTCACTTTACATGTAAAGAAACTAAAGTTTCAAGACTTTAAGTACATACTCATGGTGTACAGTTAGTAAATCAGAAAGTCCCACATCAAAGCTTGACTTATCTGAATGCAGGGCCACATGAATGCTTCAACCACCAAGGTATATACATCACATTATTTTATATTTATGCATTCTTTTGAGTCTCACAATAACCTTGTAAAATACATAGTGACTAATTTAAAAACTGAAATTCAGAAATGTTAAGGGACAACTCTAAGTCATATAAATAATATTCAAACCCCATTTTGATCATACTGATGGCTAAATGTATGTGAAACATACATTAAATGAAATACTTTATGATCTCCCAGAAAAGTGTATAGTCACCCTGCTTTGCTGAAAAATTATTCTCAACTATAGACCCAATAAAATTTTCCTTTGTGATATTTCCAATACTAAGCAGTTGTTTGCTTCTCGCTAAGATCATTTTATACTTATCATTTGAGATATCCAGGTACTCATTGATGAGTTCATTGAGAATAGCATTTATGAAATAAAAGAATTAATCAGCATTGATTTGCCTTTATTCCAAAAGAAAACAATAATTAAAAGACATGCATAACAAATTATAATATATTTTTGAACATATTTAATGTTAATTTCATTAATTATTTCCATCTAAGAGCCTACAGCAGAGTGTATTGCCTTTGCATGGACTTATACTTCCTTTCCCTGATCGCTCAGATGGTTCAGATGGTAAAGAATCTGCTGACAATGTGGGAGACCCAGGTCTGATTCCTGGGTTGGGAAGATCCCCTGGAGAAGGAAATGGCTACCCATTTCAGTATTCTTGCCTGGAGAATTCCATTGACAGAAAAGCTGGGTGGACTACCATCCATGGGGCTACAAAGAATTGGACATGATTGAGCAACTAACACTAACATACTGCCTATCACATATTGAAAAACCTGTGAGACATAATATACATAATTTCACAACATCAGAGCTAATGAGAATGTTTAGGAAGAGATGAAAAGATTACTCCTCAAAAGGGAGTTAAGATGATTCAGTTGAGATCAGAAGGTAAGTCAACAGTTGGAGAAGGCAGATAGCTACCCCATCCCCACTTTGTTGCCACTCTTATAATTGGTGAGGATTTTTCTGTGCCCATCAAATGGGCTTTTTTTTTTTTTTTCTTTTTCCTTTTGGACTTGGAGAAACCAGGGGATTTTGTGTGTCATACTCTTCTGTGGTTGACAAATGAGACAGGAATCAGCCTCCTTCACTAAGGTGATAATTGTCTTTGACACTCTCTGTCTTTGACATTCATGCAGTACTCATGACCAGAGACTGATGCAGACACATGACCCAACATTTCACTGATTTCGATTTTTCCTAGATGTGTACAGATTTTTTTTTAACTTTAGCTTGTTTTTATTGTGAAACTTTAATTTCAAACTATGTTACAAAATGAGCATATATAACTTTGAAGTTCTGTTAATATAAAAGTGAGATGAACAGCAAAAATTAAGACAAATGGAATATCTTTGTAAGTTAATATTCTCATATTTGGAAAGTTTGAGAAATAATAGTATATTCAGGTTTTATTTCCTCCTCTGCCTACAGCCACAGTAAACATAATAATACATTTTTCCACTCATTTGCTCTTGAACCTGGTAGTTTGAGTCACCCCCAAATATCTAGTAGTAGCTCAGTTAAAGAATCCTATTTGCTGTCCTGGCTATAAGCCATATTTAAATGTCCCAAACATATAATTGGCCTGACATAATTACAAAGCAAAACTTCAGCTGTTAAATCATAGGATAGAACACAGATTATCAGTGAAATATAGGAGCAACATAGAATCAATAGCTTTTCATGTCAACTCAGCAATTCTTTCCTTTATACCAAACTAAGAAATTTTTCTATTGCTGAATTGCAGAGTCAACAAATAAACTAAAAAGGGAATTTTAGGTAGCTGCAGAAAACATTTTGCAAAGCATGTATATTCCACATACTGAGAGCATTTAATGGCTGGATATCCAGTGTGCTGCTGGGAGATGGGAGAGTATTTGAGAACTAGTATGTTCCAGAGAAATCAATTTTTAAAATAATCAATATTAAAAACAAATAATTTTTAAAATTTTAAGGCTTTGTAATAAATGTCTGATGCAAAACAGGTTTTCAGAAACCACTAGGCAAGCATTCAAACTATTACTTCTACTAAACTAGCTCAGGAAAAAAAAAAAAAAAGCCTGATGGCAACAAAAGTAGGAACAAATATCAGAAATTCTAAACTAAAAAATTATTATTCATGAATAAAGAGGTAAAATGTGCATACTTCTCCTTCAAAGATTAAGTTCAGCATTTTAAACGTTTTCCCTTTTCTTATAAAAGTCCCCACAATATGATTCTCTCTGACTTTATCAGAATCAAGATTTGGAGGTTCAGGTTGAGTAGGTATGAGTCAACAATTCCTAATGAAAAATTCTGCATCTTTGAATGCTTTATTTTACACAAGCACCAGTAGAGTTATTGCACAATTGCTCAGTCATGTCCAATTTTTTGTGACCCAATGGACTACAGCACACCTGCAGTCCTGTCCTTCAGCATCTCCCAGAGCTTGCTCAAGCTCATGTACATTCAGTCAGTGATGCTATCCAACCATCTTGTTCTCTGTTGTCCCTTTCTCCTCCTGCCTTCAATCTTTCCTTGAATCAGGGTATTTTCCAATAAGTCGTCTCTTCTCATCAGGTGGCTAAAGTATTGGAGCTTTAGCTTTGGCATCAGTCTTTCCAATGAATATTCAGGACTGATTTCCTTTAGGATTGACTGGTTTGATCTTCTTGCAGTCTGCAGTTATGTAGTAGTAATGACTAGACAGAGACTGAAAAGATTTGAATCCTAGCTTCTCCTAATAACTCTCTGGTTTTAGGAAAATTATTGAAATTTTCAGATCTTCAGCTTATTCATTTTTAGAGTAGCAGAAATGAATAAAATCTACCTTGTTAAGGTTATTACAAGGGCCAAATGAGGTGAAATGTGAAAAGTACTTAGCAAAATGCCTAGTACATAGTAAATGCTCAATAAATGTTAGCTGACACTTACTACTAATAATACTATTGTGTAAAATTTACAGCAGGCTTCTCCTCATTTCCTCTGAATATACTTCCTTATTCTTCATCCACTTTTAGTTCTGAATCTCTCCCCCAGTCATAGTACTTTTTCAATCCCTTCTCTGTCCTCTATTTTCTTGCTGATTCAGACTCTCTTTGACATCTATTTCCTTCATGCCTTGTTTCCATGTTTAGTCTCCCCTGTAGCTGCAAACTGTCCCCAGGTGAGCAACTGTTTACATTACCCCAGTCCCTCTCCATCAGGAATAGCCTATTACTTTTCTTTCTCCACCTCATATAGGTATGGACATGGTTCTGGATATGCTGCTTGGCAGCTAGGAATCCAGAATACAGAAAAGCTTATGGATAGGACTAGATAGAAGAGAAAAGAGGATCTTTGAGATGCAAATAACTAGGATTAAAAAAGAAAAAATAGTATAAATTATGCTATAACAACAACAACAAAACCCAGAGCATAAAGCAGCAAATATTAATTTATTTCTTGCTCAGATTTCATAGCAATCTTACAGGGCAGAGGCGCAGCTTGACATTGTTTTTAATCAGGGACCCAGGTTGATGAAGTATCCACATTTGGAACTTCATCTATTACCATGTGAAGAGTAAAGGAACAGTCATCACATAGACATAACACAAGAAAGACCCTTCAGCTTACACGTCATTAGTGTGAGCAAGGCATATGTCCATGCCCAACTACTAGAGTTAGAAGTTCTATCCTACTATTTGTCTGAAATATGAACAAGCAGCTCTGTTGATTACAAAATTTTAAACAAATAGAATGGACTGTGAGCTGAGAGCATAAAACGTACTTAATGAGTTTTTATATTCACCCCTTCAGATAAAAAAACTTGCCATAGTAGCTATACACCAACTGCTTTTATAATGAATAAGTGACCTCGTATATCATATTGTAAAAATGAATCCAAATGTTGATTATGCTAACAGATGCAATATACAATACTAATAGAATTAATATTTAAGATTTAGAAGAGGTTATTTACTTTAGAATGTCTATTTATACATTCTTTTTGTTTTTTAAAGTTATAAATATAAAAATTTTTCAGTTTAAACCTTGAGAATATTAGAGTTTTCTATGAAGTCCTTTATCATTCAGTGTAATATAAAGCACTCTTGGGACTCTGCCAAAGCTTGCCATTGAGATCTTCTGAAATTACTCTAGATTTGAATTACTTAACTTGGTTTAGGAGAACATTTACAAAGTTGTTAATCATGTGCACTGTAGTATTATGAAGGAATTTAATGTTTTTCTTCCCCCCTGTGGTATATCAGGTGTCATGTTAGCATGCTGTGATCATTACTTTGAGTGCATGTTTTAATTCTCTTCTCTCCTCACCAATGCACACCTCCTTCTAGGCTTGTAACATAAAGCCCATTTTCTATTTGCCTGTCCCCATTTCTGGAGAAAATTATTGCATAGTAAAAATATTGAGTTTCTACTATGGCTTCATTCCAGTGGGTTTCATATTCATATGCTTGAACTGACTGAATGAGTCATGAATGAATGGATACCTACTGAAAGCACCCTGAATAGATGTTGCAAACCATTAAGACTGCGTATTGATGAAGAGCAATTACTGTTGTGTGATGAGGAGCTTCTTGACTTAGGAATATTTCTAAGTTATCTGAATATAAGGGATATAATGAAAGAGAAAGAAAATCAAAACACTTTTCTTAAATAATATTACATTAACAAAACCAGTATACTTTTCAGTATTACAAGAGAAAATTATAAAGTGAGCACTCTTACATATATAGACTTTTAATATAGTCTATACTCCAAAATTTTATTTCGTTGACTTAATAGTTATGTTTGATATACTGGTCACTTAATTTCTTGTTCTTCCTTTTGAGTGATCAGGCTACTAACAAAGTTCAGTTCAGTTCAGTTCAGGCACTCAGTCATGTCTGACTCTGTGATCCCATGGACTTCAGCACGCCAGGCCTCCCTGTCCATCCCAAACTCCTAGAATTTACTCAAACTCATGTCCATTGAATCGGTGATGCCATCCAACCATCTTATCTTTTGTCGTCCCCATCTCCTTGAAAATATTAATACTTTTTCTCTTTATAAATCTAGAGGTAAGGAATTATGACCAACCTAGATAGCATATTAAAAAGCAGAGACATTACTTTGCCAACCAAGGTCCATCTAGTCAAGGCGATGGTTTTCCCATGGTCATGTATGGATGTGAGAGTTGGACTGTGAAGAAAGCTAATTGCCGAAGAATTGATGCTCTTGAACTGTGGTACTGGAGAAGACTCTTGAGAGTCCCTTGGACTGCAAGGAGATCCAACCAGTCCATTCGAAAGGAGATCAATCCTGGGTGTTCATTGAAAGGACTGATGCTAAAGCTGAAACTCCAATACTTTGGCCACCTCATGTGATGAGTTGACTCACTGGAAAAGAGTCTGATGCTAGGAGGGACTGGGGGTGGGAGGAGACGGGGACGATCGAGAATGAGATGGCTGAATGGCATCACCGACTCGATGGAGGTGATTTTGAGTGAACTCCAGGAGGAGTGATGGACAGGGAGGCCTGGCGTGCTGTGATTCATGGGGTCGCAAAGCGTCGGACACGACTGAGCGACTGAACTGAACTGAAGGAATAGATAATTCAGCAAACAGCAAAATTAGAGAGTAAAATGCTTCCCTTTTCCTTTTCTTGTCCTTTTCTCCATTATCAGATACAAGATCATTTATTTTTTCTTATTTTGGAGTCTTGCACTCTGCCCATCTCCCATGAAAAAATGACACTCTTCCCATTAATACTTTTAAGATCTGTTTTTTTTCCCTCTTCCTGTAGTTTGTACTTCCCAAGTATGTCTGAAAATCTGTCACAGCATATTGATGGCTAGTGATGTTTTTAGTTGTTATCCTTTCCATGAGTAAATTCTACTAGGAGCATTTGGAATTTTAATCTAAATATGAGACAAATAAAAAGATTTTCAATTTTGAATGTTTGTAATTCTCTGATTTCTAAGGAAGAGTCTTATGTTTTATGTTCTGTTGTACCTGAGAATGAGGGAAAAATATTGAAAAAGGAAGAGACTACATGGATCTATATAATAAATAGTCAAACCAGAGAGGATAGAGACAAGGGACTCTGGAGAAACAGCAGAGCAGAGTGGTTGCCTTCAAAAGTTTCCAAAGCAGAGAGAGAAGTGAGAGGGAGAAAGACGGAGAGAGAGAGAGAGAAGACTATCAGGAATCAAAGAGAGGTCATCAGGGCAGATCCTTTAGACACTAAATGATGATAATGAAAAATTGTGAACAATTCTATGCCAATAATTTTGACCTCTGCATTTCTGTGGATATGTACTTAATAGGAGGAATGCTGAGACATGTTTTTAGCCTTATTATGGAGGCACAGTAATTTTCTTAAGTTGATACACTTTTTACATTTCTGTAAGCTGCATATCTGAAAGAGATGGGAATACCAGATCACCTGACCTGCCTCTTGACAAACCTATATGCAGGCCAGGAAGCAACAGTTGGAACTGGACATGGAACAACAGGCTGGTTCCAAATAGGAAAAGGAGTACGTCGAGGTTGTATATTGTCACCCTGCTTATTTAACTTATATGAAGAGTACATCATGAGGAACACTGGGCTATAAGAAGCACAAGCTGGAATCAAGATTGCCAGGAGAAATATCAATAACCTCAGATATGCAGATGACACCACCCTTATGGCAGAAAGTGAAGAGGAACTAAGAAACCTCTTGATGAAAGTGAAAGAGGAGAGTGAAAAAGTTGGCTTAAAGCTCAACATTCAGAAAACTAAGATCATGGCATCTGGTCTCATCACTTCATGGGAAATAGGTGGGGAAACAGTGTCAGACTTTATTTTTCTGGGCTCCAAAATCACTGCAGATGCTGCTTGCAGCCTTGAGGTTAAAAGACTCTTACTCCTTGGAAGGAAAGTTATGACCAACCTAGACAGCATATTAAAAAGCAGAGACATTACTTTGCCAACCAAGGTCCATCTAGTCAAGGCTATGGTTTTTCCAGTGGTCATGTATGGATGTAAGAGTTGGACTGTGAAGAAAGCTGATTGCCAAAGAATTGATGCTTTTAAACTGTGGTGCTGGAGAAGACTCTTGAGAGTCCCTTGGACTGCAAGGAGATCCAACCAGTCCATTCTAAAGGAGATCAATCCTGGGTGTTCATTGGAAGGACTGATGCTAAAGCTGAAACTCCAATACTTTGGCCACCTCATGTGATGAGTTGACTCACTGGAAAAAAGTCTGATGCTAGGAGGGATTGGGGGTGGGAGGAGATGGGGACGACAGAGAATGTCATTTGGATGGCATCTGGATGTCGGCTGGATGTCGGCTGGATGGCATCACCGACTCGATGGAGGTGATTTTGAGTGAACTCCGGGAGTTGGTGATGGACAGGGAGGCCTGGCGTGCTGTGATTCATGGGGTTGCTAAGCGTCAGACACGACTGAGCGACTGAACTAAACTGAACTGAAAAGGTGTGTGTGCAAATTGCACTGCTTAAAAATCCTGATGGCACAATTCAACCATTTGTAGAGGCCAAATCATTAAATAAATGTGAAGCTGAAACACAGCAAAAATAGCAATGTAGGCTGCCATTATATTGTGTAAAATCTTATGGATATTTTAATATGTAAAGTTGAATGTGATGAGGTCATTGACAATATTTGCATAAGTATGGTTTAGTTTTTTTGGTTAATTATACTGTTACATAGAACCCATTAAATAATAAATTACTTAGTGAATCATCGAAATCAATAGAAATCTAATATTGTATCAAAAATTCAAAAATACCACTCATTGTGGTCAGAAGTACAGATCCTAACCTGGACATCAAGATTTCAATAATAACTGTGATAATTGGTCCCCTCTTGGCTTAGAAAGCTTTCTAACTTTGACTTACCAACTATATCTTTAAATTGTATTGCTGTTGGGCTCCCTCTCACTGATCTCTTGCTCTCGGGAGATTTCTGCAAAAAAGCATACGATTAGTAAACATGTATAACCAACCTTTGCAATAAACATTTTCATAATAGCTATCAGTCACAACAGTCTACTTGGTTGTTGTTTCATTCACCTGTATTCTCTCCTGCTAATGCAGGGGAAACCATGGAATCATCCCTCTCAGAAAACACTAACACTCTTGAACATATCAGAAAAATTTTAAAAAATCTTTGCAAACAATAAGGTAAATGACACGGTCCAGTGTCGGATGACATGGTCCTATTGTATTTTATCAGTGGAAAAAAATTACACTTGATTTTCTTAAGCCTTTACAAAATAAACGTTCTGAATAGCTGCTCCCACCTCACTCAAAGTCCACAATTCAACACCTGTAATACATAGTTTGTATGTGTTTGCAGCTGAATAGTTTTATCAACTTGCTTTGAACTAGTAGTATTTTGAAGGTCCAACAGGGTCCTGCCCTTTTGTTCTCTCTGTCAATTTCAATTCCTCATAGTAGTGCCTCTGCTCAGACAGTTTTCTTAAGAAGTTTGGGGGTCTGCAGTGTATTTTGATTTTCACTTTGTTGTACAAAGACCACATCCACGTTTTTTCTTTTTTTTGTTTTTCATTATAATCCCTTCTCTATCTTTGGCTCTTTTTGAAATGATTAAGGGGGCAATGCCCTTAAGATTCCCAAAGATCTTATGGTTTGAGAGGATATGTGAGGCACAAGCTTAATCTCCTAAAAGGGCTTCAGGGTGACTGTATACAGTTAACTTTAGGTCTTTCTATGGTTTTAGTAAAAGGTTTTATGGGTACCCCGTTTTTTCTCTTGTCCACATTTTTAGAAGCAATTTCTTAATTTTAATGACTTTTGCCTAGTTGAAAGACTGAGGATTTTCTCAACCGTCAAGTCCTGGTTTCATTTTATTTACTAGTTCTTCCTTCAAATAATCTCTCTTTATTGTAAGCAGCAATAAGTAATCAGGGTGACATTTTTAATATTTTGCTCAGAAATTTCCTTAGCTATATATAACAAGTTCAATATTTCAGTTCTCATATGACTGCAGGAGACAATTTTACCACATTTTCTGTCACTGTGTAACAAGGACTTCCCTTCCTCCAATTTCTGAAAATGTGCTTTTCCTTTCATTTTGAGCCCTTGCCAGCCATATATTTCAAGTCCATATTTCTAATAACAGTTGTTTAAGATAATCTAGGCTTTCTCTAACATGCTCCTCAAAATTATTTTGACCTCTACCTACTGACTGATTTCAAAGTTGCTCTCACATTTTTAGGTATTTGACAAGAACACCCACTTCAAGACATCACAAATTTTGCTTCATTTTATGTTTTACACAATTACTATAAACTTAACAGCTAAAAAAATACACTTATTATCTCACAATTTCTGTGGGCTTAGAGTCTGAGCACAGATCAATTGGGTCTTCTCCTTCAGTGTCTAACAAGTCTACAATATAACTCTAACATAGCATAGAAGAGATAAATACTATAAAATGATGGAGTTAAAATGCTAGTGGAGCTCAGAGAAAGATGATGTTACTCTGGCTAAAGAAATTTCACTAAAAAGATAGTATTTATGCTGTTTATTGTAAGGAATAGGTAAATTATAGCATGTGATGATTTTGAAGGGGATTGCAAATAGAAAGGGCTTATAAGTCATTTCTCAGAGATGGGAGAGGATACATTTGTGTAGAGATACAAATAAGTAGTTCAGTTCTATTAGAACTTAGGTGGCAAAAGTAAGAGTTGGAAGATATAAGATTTTTTAAAAGGCATGAATTTCCAGGTTATGGTGATCAGTTATTAAAGTATAGGAAAGATGGATTTAATTGAGTTTTGTTGTTTGTTTTTAATATGTCTAATGGAATTAAATGTCTGCAAAAGGAAGACAAATATGGTTAATGGAGTTCAGAATGGATTGGAGCACATGATTAGTAACAGAAAAACATTATCAACAACAACAACAAAACTTTAATAATCTATGTGAGAATTAAAGAGGACATGAAATAAGAAAATGGCAATGGAAAGGCAAAATAGTGATTATAACAATATCAAAGAAACAGATATAAATTTGAGAATGATTTCAACCATGCACACCTGTGTGATTGGTACATGGGTGATGATCTTATCAGAGATAGTGAAGTCATGACAATAAACTGAGTTAAGTTTTAATTTTTCTTCCAAAGGAATGAGGATGTGTGTTCTGTAATGCAAATATACAGTTTGAATTGCATATCATATTGAGCATTGAGGACACCCCTGGGCCATAGTGTGTGGTGAGTCTAGAATTCTCAGGAGAGGTCTTATTGAAGATGTGAATATTATTCATATGAAAGGAAGCTCTGAAGTCATGAGTATGATACTGAGTGAGGTTGAAAGTGATTTTCATTGAAGCAATATTAAGAAAGATTAAACAAACAAACAAAAAAAAGACAAGGCAAGATACTTAGAAAATCCCTGTGTACAGGAAGAGACTGAGTATAAGTAAACCAGAAATAAAATAAGAGAAGGAAAAAAATATGAAACAGAAGAAAAACAGACATAAGAGTGTCTATAGATACAGGAATTCAACAAGGATCTAAACACAGTTATTTGCATTTAAAAGGCAAAGACATTA
Organism: Moschus berezovskii; assembly: GCF_049115385.1. Classification (NCBI taxonomy): domain Eukaryota; kingdom Metazoa; phylum Chordata; class Mammalia; order Artiodactyla; family Moschidae; genus Moschus; species Moschus berezovskii. Next base: position 48,625,626 of record NC_142471.1, on the reverse strand, counting down.
TCATTTGTTGGTTTCTGTTTTACTTTAAATGAATTCTATTGATGCACTAAAGGGTTTTACAATATAATGGATTATGAATAATCAGTTCAGTTGCTCAGTCATGTCCAAATCTGTCGAACACCTACTCCCAGAGCTTGCTAAAACTCATGTCCATTGAGTCAGTAATGCCATCCAACAATCTCATCCTCTGTCATCCCCTTCTTCTCCTGCCTCCAATCTTTCCCAGCATCAGAGTCTTTGCCAATGAATCAGTTCTTTACATCAGGTGGCCAAAGTATTGGAGTTTAAGCTTCAGCATTAGTCCTTCCAAAGAATATTCAGGACTGGTTTCCTTTAGGATAGACTGGTTGGATCTCCTTGCAGTCCAAGGGGCTCTCAAGAATCTTTCTCAACAACACAGTTCAAAAGCATCAGTTCTTCAGTGCTCAGCTTTCTTTCTGATCCAACTCTCACATCCATACATAACTACTGGAAAAACCACAGCTTTGACTGGATAGACCTTTGTCCACCAAGTAACGTCTCTGCTTTTTAATATGCTGTCTAGGTTTGTCATATCCAAATCGCTGGTGGCTCAGATGATAAAGCATCTGCCTGCAATGTAGGAGACCTGGGGTCGATCCCTGGGTCAGGAAGATCCCTGGAGAAGGAAATGGCAACCCACTCCAGTACTCTTGCCTGGAAAATACCATGGATGTAGGAACCTGGTAGGCTACAGTCCATGGGGTCACAAAGAGTCAGACACAACTGATTGACTTCACTTTAGGTTTGTCATCGTTTTTCATCCAAGGAGCATGTGTCTTTTAATTCCATGGCTGCAGTCACAATCTGCAGTGATTTTGGGCCCAAGAAAATAAAATCTGTCACTCTTTCTATTGTTTCACCATCTATTTGCCATGAAGTGATGGGACCAGATAACATTATCTTCATTTTTTGAATGTTAAGTTTTAAGCCAGCTTTTTCACTCTCCTCCTTCACTTTCATCAAGAGGCTCTTTAGTTCTTCTTCGCTTTCTGCCGTAAAAGTGGTGTCATCTTCATATCTGAGGTTATTAATATTTCTCCCCGCAGTCTTGATTGCAATCTTGATTCCATATGAGTATCAGTTCAGTTCAGTTTAGTCACTCAGTCATGTCTGATTCTTTGCAACCCCATGAGTCACAGCACACCAGGCCTCCCTGTCCATCACCAACTCCCGGTGAGTATACTTATATGCAAATATATTCAAGCTATCAACTAACTTGGAATGGTCTCTAGGAATGTATGGTTCTCTTAAATCCTACATACATATATAAAAATGTTTTTTAAGCATATATGTCTATACAAATATCTTTATTGTCTTATCAAATTTTCATGTGTTCCTCACAGTCATATCATCTACAACTAAAAATATATTTGATTGTTCTTTCCCCAGTTTGTATAGTTGCTATTGCATTAACTAGAGCCTTTTATTGCTTCTTGGCCTTTTGGCTAAGATCAAGTGTAGCTAGAGCCTTCTAAACAATTTTATAAATTTTACTTAAGTATAGCTGATTTACATGTTGTTTAATTTCTGCTTACAGCAAAGTGACTCGATTAACAAAAACACCTTGTTTTTCATTTTCTCTTCCATTATGGTTCAATACAGGATATCAAATATGGTTCCCTATACTGTACAGTAGGACCTTGTTTTTCATCCATCATATATATAATAGCTTGCATCAATTCCCTCCCTCACCCCCACTTGGCAACCATGTCTTTTCTCTATATCTGTGAGTTTGTTTTATGTTCATTTGTGTTGTATTTTATATTGCACATGGAAGTGATATCATATGGTACTTGTCCTTTTTTTAATAACTTACTTCACTTAGTATGATGATAATTTCCATCCATGTTGCTGCAAATGGCATTATTTCATTGTTTTTAATGGCTGAATAATATCCCACTGTTTATATATACCACATCTTTTTTATCTTCTCATCTGTCGATGGACATTTAGGTTGTTTCTATGCATTGATTAGTGAAAATAGTGCTGCTGTGTAATTTATCATCTAAGTCTTCTTTCTACTTCAAAGGGGAATGGTCTAGTAAGTCATAATTAAATGGAACTTGTTTAGAATTTTCTATGGAAAGTCTTATAATATTTTAATAAACATATGTTTATTCTTTTGAAAGCTATTTACAGTCTTAATTTTAACAATGGTTATTTGGAATCACTTAGTATTACTTTATAAAATTATATGATGAGATGCAAAGTTGATGCATTTTGATATGTTAATTTCCCCCTCACTCTTTACATTATTCCATGATACTTCCTTTATTCAAGCAAGATCTAGATTGTTCTATGCTTACCTTCTGAAAAAAAGGAGGACATAGCAAAATATGGAAATCAACAAACTCAATGCTATGCTGTTGAGTTTCAAAAGCTCAAGCTTTGAAGGATTCAGGACATAAACAATAGATTTGGAAATAAAGTAGATGAAGAGGCAAGTTGTCTCAATTCCAGGTCAAATAAAAATTCTTTGGAAAAAAGGAAATTGTAAACTTGGGAGGAAAACACAAAATTGTGTCTCTATATTCTGCCTTGACCCCATCCTTGGGTCAGTTTGTATATGATGAGGTTAAAGGGCAGCAGGACATTCCAGAGCAGAGGAGATCTATGTCTTCCCTGGGAAAGCAACTCTCTGCCTTTTTTGAGGGAAAGCCATTGTACAGGCTATGGGCAGTAGTTTAGTGTAGTAGGCAGCCTCTGAGATGGCCCCAGATATCTGAAGCACTGAGTGTCAAGCCCTGTGTTATCCTATCACCTTAAGTGTGGGCTGGACCTAGAAATTCTCTTCTAGTAAATAAAATATAGCATTCCTGAGACTATGGCTTTCATCTTTCCAGGTTTTTCTTTTTGGTGAACTATCTTTAGAGGAAAAATGTTGCCATGTTATGAGTGGTCCTATGGAGGAAAGACTGATGCTAAACCTGAAACTCCAATACTTTGGCCACCTCATGCGACAAGTTGACTCACTGGAAAAGACTCTGATGCTGGGAGGGATTGGGGGTGGGAGGAGACGGGGACGTCAGAGAATGAGATGGCTGGATGGCATCACCAACTCGATGGACATAAGATTGAGTGAACTCCGGGAGTTGGTGATGGACAGGGAGGCCTGGCGTGCTGTGATTCATGGGGTCGCAAAGAGTCGGACATGACTGAGTGAACTGAATGGAGGAACCCAGAAGAAAAGGAACTGGTCTCTGGTCAACTGTGAGGACTTGAGTACTGCCAACAGTCATGTGAGATGGTTTAAGATATCTGCAGCCTTAGATGTTATCTTGCTTGCAGCCTTGTGAGAGGCTCTGAACCAGAGAAAGAGCTAAGCCTGGATTCCTGATCCAGTGGTGATATGATAATATATGTCTGTGGTTTTAATCCACTAAATTTCAATTAGATTTTTTTTCACAAATCAATGGAAAATTCATACAGATATCATTATGTGAAACATTTCTACAGATAGATTTCAAATTGTCACCTCAACGCAGATATATTAAAATGCTATCTTTTTTATTTGTGACTAGTACAGTCTTTAAAAGCTGCGTAAAGTTCAATTTAGACCCAGAAGGATATAAGAGTAATAGAAGCAACCAAATATTTCTGTACCATTGTCAGTGGTATGATATTTACTGCCATACCAGTAAGAGAAAGCTGACACATTAGAGGTCTTTCAGAAGGTAAAGAAGGATGAGTTACCTGTCAGTTAATTTGATAAAAGACTGAGTACAAAGTGTTAAAATGCATATCTCAAAGGATCCAGTGTGCTCAGATAGCAAAGACTAGCTAGTACTCTTACCCCACAGACACTTTAGAACATAAAGTTCTCAAATATCCCACATTTCATTTCTAGGAAATTGTTGAGAATTAAGGTGACTCAGATTAAATTCCTACAGTGAGGAAGAACTCGATCTCAAAATATAATTCAAGATAATTTCAAAAAAACAAAGGGATAAACAATTGTTGGTGGGCAAGTTCCATTTCACATGCATACTAGAATTTTTTAGCTGAAATTCCAACTACAATGATAAAATAATGCTTTTTTTCTTCCGTAATTTGGAAATAGAATAAACTATTGATATATTGATAATTTGGTGATTTGAAATACCTTTACTTGTTTCAAATAAAGACCATTTTGTCTTTGTCTATCTTTGAATAATTATTGTCAAAATAAATGGGGGAAATTCTGACCATAAAAAAGTAACACAAATTATAAAGTAGCCTTAGTTAATTTTAACAGAGAAGATGTAGGGCCCTTATTTTAAAAAATATTTTCATAAACATTTTATTAAATTTTAAATTCACATGCTATTAAATAACATAGGGAAGGTCTTTTGTGCCCTTTTCTTCCAAATGTAAGACTATAGTATAACACCAAAATCAAGATATTAACCTTTATATGATCTATCAAATTATTCAGATTTCCCCAGTTTTTCTTGTGTGTATGTTTGTGTATTTAACTCTGTAATCTTCTATCGCATGTGAGCACAGGTTTGTATATCTATTATCACACAGCCAAAATATAGGACAGCCCCATAATCACAAGTAGGTGGCAAAGCCCAAGGAGGCTGGAACTTCCAGATTAAAGAGTTGTCAGGTTTGACTTTTTCTGAGGCCTCTCTCCTTGGCTCACTCTGCCCCCATATGATCTTGTTTTTTAGTCTATGTGCACCTGGTGTCTCTTTGTATGACCTCATTTCTTCTTACAATGACACCAGTTAAGATTTGACTAGGGCCTGCCCTAATGACTTTCTGTTAACTTAATATTTCTTTAAGGACTTATCTACAAATAGAGTAACATTCTGAGGTAATTGGGGTTAGGGCTTCAACATATGAATTTGAGGGAACACAATTCAGCCCATAATAGGGACATTTAAAAAATGTTATATAAATAGAATTATGCATGAAGTAACCTGTTGGGATTGCCTCTTTTTTATCTGTTCAGCATAATTCCCTGGAGTTTCATTCAAGTTGTTGCATGTATCAGTGGTTTGTTTCTTTTATTACCAAGATGTATTTAGATTAATTAACCATTTATTCTTCGAAGAACATCTGGGTGGTTTCTATGTTTTAAGTGATTTTGAGTAAAGTTGCTGTGGACATTTGTGTGCAAGTTTTATGTGAACATACATTTTCATTCCTCTGGAATAAATATTCAAGAGAGCAATTTATGCTTCATATTGTAGTTGCACATGAGTCTCCTAACTCTTTTCCTGGGTGATTGTATCATTTTTACATTCCCACCAGTAATGTATAGGTAATTCAGTTTCTCTGCATTCTTACTAGAGTTTGGTGTACCCAAAATTTTTTAATTTTTGTTATTCTGGTAAGTGTACAGTGACATCCCTGTGGTTGCATTTTCTCTATGGCTAATGATGTTGAAAATCCTTTAACATACTTCTTTGCCATCTGTATATCCTTCTAAGTAAAAGATATGTTCATGCCTTTCACTCATTTGCTCATTGAAATTTTTTAAAACTCCTGAGTCTTGAGGGTTCTTAAAGGCAAAATGATAGGATACTGAATGAGGAATTCCCCAGGTCGGTAGGTTCCCAGTATGCTACTGGAGATCAATGGAGAAATAACTCCAGGAAGAATGAAGGGATGGAGCCAAAGCAAAACCAATACCCAGTTGTGGATGTGACTGGTGATAGAAATAACTTCCGATGCTGTAAAGAGCAATATTGCAAGGGAATCTGGAATGTTAGGTCCATGAATCAAGGCAAATTGGAAGTGGTCAAACAGGAGATGGCAAGAGTGAACATCTACATTCTAGGAATCAGTGAACTAAAATGGACTGGAATGGGTGAATTTAACTCAGATGACCATTATATCTACTACTGTGGGCAGGAATCCCTTAGGAGAAATAGAGTAGCAATCATGATCAACAAAAGAGTCCGAAACGCAGTACTTGGATGCAATCTTAAAAACGACAGAATGCAGAGGGAGAACGGCTGCGCGCTTAGAGGGAGAACCGGGCTTGAACGCCCCAGGGCAAACTGAGGGCTCGAACTTAAGATACCAGAGCAGAGGTTGCAGCTGAAGGGCGAGAGGGCTGGGAAAAGCCTGTTAAAAGCCCCAAGCCTGCCCCACCCACAGAACCGGGCACAGAGCGGAGAGCGCCGGCAGCGGGCGGCCCGTCCCCCAGCCCCCACCGACGCGGGCAGGGAGGGGAGCCAGCGCCTGGGCGGGGGCAGCCGCAGCCCCAGAGAGGCTTCCCGTGCCAAGCTGCAGGCAGGCTTCCTTGCTGGCCAGGACTTCTTGGGTTCGGCCGGTTGATATCCGCCTGAGAAAGTGTGCCGATTGTACTCCCAGAAAACCGAGCGGCAGGGACCGGGAAGGCGATAAGTCGCAGCGACCGTGCTCGCCAAACGCCTGGTCACCTGAGCTGCTAGGACTGGGGAAGGCAGAAAACGCAGGCCCAGCCAAGTCTGCGCCTTTGTCGAGTACCCGAGGACCTGAACCTGAGCCGCTCAGACCTGGGAAGTGCAGGCAACCCAGCGCCAGCCGCGGACAGCTTGCAGCAGAGCAAACTAAAGCCTAAGCAGCATAAACAGGGAAAGCACACACGCCTCGAGCGGGAACATTCCCAGTGTAGCCAAGATACCACGAGCACTCCCAGCAGACGCCAGGGATATTTGTTAGCTGTTCCTCCCTCCCCATAGCAGGACTGAATAGGAAAGCCAGGGGAAAAAAAAAGTGTCCACCACCGCATCGTGGTGTCAGGACGGGAATTAGACACTGAGGAGACCACAAAACAGAAGAGCTTTTTCAACAGAAGGAACTGCCTTGGAAGTAACAGAGGGAGAAGCCTTGAGCCTCCTGCAAGAATAAGACTGAAAACCAGAGGCAGAGGTTTAAGGCCAAATCCTGAGAACACCAGAGATCTCCTGTTCCAGAGAACATTAATTGATAGATACTCATCAAATGCCTCCATACATACACTGAAACCAGGCACCACCCAAGGGTCAACAAGTTTCAGTGAAAGACATACTACGCAAGCTATCCAGCAACACAGGAGAATAGCACTGAGCTTCAATATACAGGCTGCCCAAAGCCACCCCAAACCCACTGACATCTCAAGCTCATTACTGGACACTTCATTGCACTCCAGAGAGAAGAAATCCAGCTCCACCCACCAGAACATCGACTCAAGCTTCCCTAACAGGGAACCTTGACAAGTCACCCATCCAACCCCACACACAAGGAGGTAACTACATAATAAAGAGAACTCCACAAACTGTCAGAAGACGGAAAAGCCACCCCGAACACAGCAGTATAAGCAGGATGAAGAGGCAGAGAAATACCCAACAAGTAAAGGAACAGGATAAATGCCCACCAACACAAACAAAAGAGGAAGATATAGGGAACATGCTGCTGAACATACCCGATAAATAATTCTGAATTTTAATTGTGAAACTGATTCAAAATCTGGAAAGCAAAATGGAGGTACAGATAAATAAACTGGAGAAAAGGATGGAGAAGATGGAAGAAATGTTCAATAAGGAATTAGAGGAAATAAAAAAGATTCAATATACAATGAATAATACAATAGATGAGATCAGATACACTCTCAAGGGAACAAACAGTAGAATAACGGAGGCAGAAGACAGGATAAGCGAGTTAGAAGATAGAATTGTAGAAATAAATGAAAAAGAAACGGAAAAAGAAAAAAGAATTAAAAGAAATGAGGACAATATTAGAGACATATGGGACAATATTAAACGCCCCAACATTCGAATCATAGGAGTCCCAGAAGAAGAAGACAAAAAGAAAGACCATGAGAGAATACTTGAGGAGATAATAGTTGAAAATTTCCCTAAAATGGGGAAGGAAATAATCACCCAAGTCCAAGAAACACAGAGAGTCCCTAACAGGATAAACCCAAGGTGAAATACCCCAAGGCACATATTAATCAAATTAACAAAGATCAAACACAAAGAAAAAATATTAAAAGCAGCAAGGGGAAAACAACAAATAACACACAAGGGGATCCCCATAAGGATAACAGCTGATCTTTCAGCAGAAACTCTATGGGCCAGGAGGGAATGGCAAGACATACTTAAAGTGATGAAAGAAAACAACCTACAGCCCAGATTACTGTACCCAGCAAGGATCTCATTCAAATATGAAGGAGAAATCAAAAGCTTTACAGACAAGCAAATGCTGAGAGAATTCAGCATCACCAAACCAGTTCTCCAACAAATACTAAAGGATCTTCTCTAGACAGGAAACACAGAAAGGGAATATAAACTTGAACCCAAAACAATAAAGAAAATGGCAACGGGATCATACTTATCAATAATCACCTTAAGCGTAAATGGGTTGAATGCCCCAACCAAAAGACAAAGGCTGGCTGAATGGATACAAAAACAAAACCCCAGATATGTTGTCTACAAGAGACCCACCTCAAAATGAGGGACAAATACAGACTGAAAGTGAAGGGCTGGAAAAAGATATTCCACGCAAATAGAGACCAAAAGAAAGCAGGAGTAGCAATACTCATATCAGATAAAATAGACTTTAAAACAAAGGCTGTGAAAAGAGACAAAGAAGGAAACTACATAATGATCAAAGGATCAATCCAAGAAGAAGCTTAACAATTATAAATATTTATGCACCCAACATAGGAACACTGCAATATGTAAGACAATTACTAACAAGTATGAAAGGGGAAATGAACAATAACACAATAATAGTGGGAGACTTTAATACCCCACTTACATCTATGGATAGATCAACTAAACAGAAAATTAACAAGGAAACACAAACTTTAAATGATACAATAGACCAGTTAGACCTAATAGATATCTGTAGGACATTTCACCCCAAAACAATGAATTTCACCTTTTTCTCAAGTGCACACGGAACCTTTTCCAGGATAGATCACATCCTGGGCCATAAATCTAGCCTTGGTAAATTCAAAAAAATTGAAATCATTCCAAGCATCTTTTCTGACCACAATGCAGTAAGATTAGATCTCAATTGCAGGAGAAAAACTATTAAAAATGCCAACATATGGAGGCTGAACAACACGCTGCTGAATAATGAAAAAATCATAGAAGAAATCAAAAGAGAAATAAAAATATGAACAGAAATGAGTGAAAATGAAAACACAACAACCCAAAACCTCTGGGACACTGTAAAAGCAGTGCTAAGGGGGAAGTTCATAGCAATACAGGCACACCTCAGGAAACAAGAAAAAAGTCAACTAAATAACCTAACTCTACATCTAAAGAAACTAGAAAAGGAAGAAATGAAGAACCCCAGGGTTAGCAGAAGGAAAGAAATCATAAAAATTAGGGCAGAGATAAATGCAAAAGAAACAAAAGAGACCATAGCAAAAATCAACAAAGCCAAAAGCTGGTTCTTTGAGAAGGTAAATAAAATTGAAAAACCACTAGCCAGACTCATCAAGAAACAAAGGGAGAAGAACCAAATAAATAAAATTAGAAATGAAAATGGAGAGATTACAACTGACAACACAGAAATACAAAGGATTATTAGAGAATACTATCAGCAATTATATGGCAATAAAATGAATAACTTGGAAGAAATGGACAAATTCCTAGAAAAGTACACCTTTCCAAAACTGAACCAGGAAGAAATAGAAAATCTGAACAGACCCATCACAAGCACGGAAATAGAGGAAGTAATCGGAAAGCTTCCAGCAAATAAAAGCCCAGGTCCAGACGGCTTCACAGCTGAATTCTACCAAAAATTTAGAGAAGAGCTAACACCTATTCTACTCAAACTCTTCCAGAAAATTGCTGAGGAAGGAAAACTTCCAAACTCATTCTATGAGGCCACTATCACCCTAATCCCAAAACCTGGTAAAGATCCCACAAAGAAAGAAAACTACAGGCCAATATCACTGATGAACATAGATGCAAAAATCCTTAACAAATTCTAGCAATCAGAATCCAACAACACATTAAGAAGATCATACAAAATGACCAAGTGGGCTTTATCCCAGGAATGCAAGGATTCTTCAATATCCGCAAATCAATCAACGTAATACACCACATTAACAAACTGAAAAATAAAAATCATATGATTATCTCAATAGATGCAGAGAAAACCTTTGACAAAATACAACATCCATTTATGATAAAAACCCTCCAGAAAGTGGGAATAGAAGGGACATATCTCAACATAATAAAAGCTATATATGACAAACCCACAGCAAACATTATCCTCAATGGTGAAAAACTGAAAGCATTTCCCTTAAAGTTAGGAACCAGACAAGGGTGCCCACTCACCACTACTATTCAACATAGTTCTGGAAGTTTTGGCTACAGATATCAGAGCAGAAAAAGACATAAAAGGAATATAAATTGGAAAAGAAGAAGTAAAACTTTCACTGTTTGCTGATGACATGATCCTCTACACAGAAAACCCTAAAGACTCTACCAGAAAACTACTAGAGCTAGTCAATGAATACAGTAAAGTTGCAGGATGTAAAATCAACACGCAGAAATCCCTTGCATTCCTATACAGTAATAATGAGAAAATAGAAAGAGAAATTAAGGAAACTATTCCATTCACTGTTGCAACAAAAAGAATTAAATACTTAGGAATATATCTACCTAAGGAAACAAAAGACTTGTACATAGAAAACTATAAAACACTACTGAAAGTAATCAAAGAGGACACTAATAGATGGAGAAATATACCGTGTTCGTGGATTGGAAGAATAAATATTGTGAAAATGAGTTTAATACCCAAAGTAATTTATACATTCAATTAAAAAAAAAAAAAAAGACAGAATGATTTCTGTTTATTTCCAAGGAAAACCATTCAATATTACAGTAATCCAAGTCTATGCTCCAACCAGTAATGCTGAAGAAGCTGAAGTTGAACGGTTCTATGAAGACCTACAAGACCTTTTGGAACTAACACACAAAAAAGATGTCCTTTTCATTATAGGGGACTGGAATGAAAAAGTAGGAAGTCAAGAAACACCTGGAATAGCAGGCAAATTTGGCCTTGAGCACGAAATGAAGCAGGGCAAAGGCTAATAGAGTTTTGCCAAGAGAACGCACTGATCATAGCAAACACCCTCTTCCAACAACATGAGAGAAGACTCCATACATGGACATCACCAGATGGTCAACACCAAAACAGATTGATTATATTCTTTGCAGCCAAAGATGGAGAAGCTGTATACAGTTAGCAAAAACAAGACCAGGAGCTGACTGTGGCTCAGATCATGAACTCCTTATTGCCAAATTCAGACTGAAATTGAAGAAAGTAGGGAAAACCCCTAGACCATTCAGGTATGACCTAAATCAAATCCCTTATGAAAATACAGTGGAAGTAAGAAATAGATCTAAGGGACTAGATCTGATAGATAGAGTGCCTGATGAACTCTGGATGGAGGTTCGTGACATTGTACAGGAGACAGGGACCAAGACCATCCCCGTGGAAAAGAAATGCAAAAAAGCAAAATGGCTGTCTGAGGAGGCCTTACAAATAGCTTTGAAAAGAAGAGAAGCGAAAAGCAGAGAATAAAACGAAAGATATAAGCATCTGAATGGAGAGTTCCAAAGAATAGCAAGGAGAGATAAGAAAGTCTTCCTCAGCGATCAATGCAAAGAAATAGAGGAAAACAACAGAATAGGAAAAACAAGAGATCTCTTCAAGAAAATTAGAGTTATCAAGGGAACATTTCATGCAAAGATGGGCTTGATAAAGGACAGAAATGGTATGGACCTAAAAGAAGCAGAAGATATTAAGAAGAGGTGGCAAGAATACACAGAACTGTACAAAAGAAATCTTCACCACCAAGATAATCACGATGGCATGATCACTCACCTGGAGTCAGACATCTTGGAATGTGAAGTCAAGTGGGCCTTAGAGAGCATCCCTATGAACAAAGCTAGTGGAGGTGATGGAATTTCAATTGAGCTATTTCAAATCCTGAAAGATGATGCTGTGAAAGTGCTGCACTCAACATGCCAGCAAATTTGGAAAACTCAGCAGTGGCCACAGGACTGGAATAGGTCAGTCTTCATTCCAATCCCAAAGAAAGAGAATGCTGAAGAATGCTCAAACTACCACACAATTGCACTCATCTCACACGCTAGTAAAGTCATGCTCAAAATTCTCCAAGCCAGGCTTCAGCAATATGTGAACCGTGAACTCCCAGATGTTCAAGCAGGTTTTAGAAAAGGCAGAGGCACCAGAAATCAAATTGCCATATCCGCTGGATCATGGAGAAAGCAAGGGAGTTCCAGAAAAACATCTATTTCTGCTTCATTGACTATGCCAAAGCCTTTGACTGTGTGGATCACAATAAACTGTGGAAAATTCTGAAAGAGATGGGAATCCCAGACCACCTGACCTGCCTGTTGAGAAACTTGTATGCAGGTCAGGAAGCAACAGTCAGAACTGTACATGGAACAACAGACTGGTTCCAAATAAGAAAAGGAGTACGTCAAGGTTGTATATTGTCACCCTGCTCATTTAACTCATATGCAGAGTACATCATGAGGAACACTGGGCTGGAAGATGCACAAGCCGGAATCAAGATTGCTGGGAGAAGTATCAATAACCTCAGATATGCAGATGACACCCCCCTTATGGCAGAAAGTGAAGAGGAACTAAAAAGCCTCTTGATGAAAGTGAAAGAGGAGAGTGAAAAGGTTGGCTTGAAGCTCAACATTCAGAAAAGTAAGATCATGGGATCTGGTCCCATCACTTCATGGGAAATAGATGGGGGAAACAGTGGAAACAGTGTCAGACTTTATTTTTTTGGGCTCCAAAATCACTGCGGATGCTGATTGCAGCCATGAAATTAAAAGACGCTTACTCCTTGGAAGGAAAGTTATGACCAACCTAGATAGCATATTAAAAAGCAGAGACATTACTTTGCCAACGAAGGTCCGTCTAGTCAAGGTTATGGTTTTTCCCGTGGTTATGTATGGATGTGAGAGTTGGACTGTGAAGAAAGCTGATCGCTGAAGAATTGATGCTTTTGAACTGTGGTGTTGGAGAAGACTCTTGAGAGTCCCTTGGACTGCAAGGAGATCCAACCAGTCCATTCTAAAGGAGATCAGTCCTGGGTGTTCATTGGAAGGACTGATGCTAAAGCTGAAACTCCAAAACTCTGGCCACCTCATGCGAAGAGTTGACTCACTGGAAAAGACTCTGATGCTGGGAGGGATTGGCGGCAGGAGGTGAAGGGGACAACAGAGAAGGAGATGGCTGGATGGCATCACCGACTCAATGGACATGAGTTTGATTGAACTCCGGAGTTGGTGATGGACTGGGAGGCCTGGCGTGCTGTGATTCATGGGGTCGCAAAGAGTCAGACACGAATGATTGACTGAACTGAACTAATCCTATGTGAATATATTGGTCTCACATATTTCCCAACTCTGAAGTTTGTCTTTTCATCTTCTTCCCATGGTCTTTCCTAGTGTTGTCAAGGAACTTCCTTTGAGGCAATGGAATTCTATATTAGACTAAAAATTCTAAAATGCTATGTTCTGATGTATGACAAAATATCAAAATCTACAAAGACCCAGTCAAAAACAATGCAACTGTTACACCATATATTTAAGTATTATTGATTACAGAAATAATCTTTCTGCTTTCTGAAGATTTTCAGAGAAGAGCATAATTTGTTCATTTATAATAATAACAGCTAATATTTATAGTGATTTTAGAAAGTTCTAAATACAGCTTTGCATGCATTTAATCATATAATTCTTCTAACTCTATTATATAGCTATTTGCTATTTATTTTTTTCCTTTTAACAGAAATGTAAAATGAGGCTTAGAATGGTTGATTTTCCTAAACTTTGAGATATTATAACCAGAATATAAAGGGATTTCAGGGAGTCAAGAAAGTACAGGATTCTGTTTCAGCTATTGGAACTAAAAGTACACTTTTTACTGACCTGGTGAAAATTTAGTGTCTGTTAGTTGGAATTTTAAAAGTCAGTGGGATATTTAACAGATGCTGGATACACGTGATGAGTTGACTCACTGGAAAAGACTCTGATGCTGGGAGGGATTGGGGGAGTGAGGAGAAGGGGACGACAGAGAATGAGATATCTGGATGGCATCACCGACTCAATGGACATGAGTTTGATTGAACTCCGGGAGTTGGTGATGGACAGGGAGGCCTGGCATGCTGTGATTCATGGGGTTGCAAAGAGTCGGACACGACTGAGCAACTGAACTGAACTGAACTGAAGCATATGAATTTCCTTTTAATGTACATAAACTGTATTTTGGTTTCATTATACAACCTACATGTATTTTCAGAGTGACTATTTCTGTGTACATTCTTTCTCTATTTTACTGGAAACACAGAATTACCAGAATGGTTCTTAAACATTCCTTAGTAACAGACCCCTTTAAAATATTCATAAAACTATGGATGCCCTCAGTTATACTTCACATGCAAATATAATCACAGTCTTACATATGCTGATACAATTTCAAATGATCTGCTGGTCCCCTACTGCTCCCTCTAGGTTAAATAAGTCCATTTTCTTTCCTAGTTTTTAGTTTGATTTTGTCAAGTTAAATTTGAAGTCACCAAACATGTACATTCCCCAATAAACACCCTGATGTGGATAAAGATATGAAAATTCTAAATTTCTTAGTTTGTTATCTTGTGTTCTACAATGTCCTTTGCAGTCAAGCATTGAGAGTAAATATTTCATAAATGAAACTTTTATTTTATAGACTTCAGTAAATGCAGTCTATAGTATTGACTTGAATGGATAAATTATGATATTTCTGACCAAACCCTGTCAATGTTGTCTTCAAGCAAAAGGGACTTTTTTCACCAAAATGTTTTTAAACAGGAGTTTCATGGCTCCAATGTATGGAGGATGCTGAAATCAAGACAGACAAATCCATATGCTAACTGAACAGAAAGATGGCTCATGGACAAAGAATTAAGCTTCATGTAAGCATTCTTGAGATCAGTATGGAAGCAGGCTACCAGTATTTTGAAATATCTATTGAAAGGAAAAGCATTATTCCTGGAAATCAATTATGCCTGGAAATCAAGTCTCTGTATTAAAATTCTTATATTTGTATTCTGAATTATGACAAATACTCAATGTCTGCATGTACCCAGCTATATTCTGCAATGCAACAGCTACAGTCTGCCTCTAATTAGAACCTTGAAAAAAGATTCTGATGTCTAAGATAAGATGGTGTTGAATACAGCAATGAGAAAACACAGTCCATGAGAGAAATATAACCAACCCAGTTCAGACCAGAACTATTTTCTCAGTCATATAGGTTAAAGTTGATCATGAAACTGTTGGTGAGGATGAACTGAAGACTGATGCCAGAATTTACTACATCTCCTTGATGAGTCAGTATAAAAAAAGGTCATGTTTTAAATAATATATTATCACCGTGCTCTCCATGTTATTTTCACATATTCTCAAATACACATTAAGGAACTATATCAAGTACTATCATACATAGATGACAGGATCATGATACCACGGAGTCTAGTGTCTAAATATGGAAAAACTGATAAACAGTGCTCTTTGTGGAATCATCACTCAGCAAAATTTGATTCTCCCTACTTCACTATACTTTCAAACCCGTCAGTGCTGTTTGTTCCGTGTTATATATGATGGATGTTTCCCTTTGTTCATCCTAAACTATGTCATACAACACTGCTAGATATTAAGACATACAAAAGCATTTTCAATTTTACTGTGAGTGTATATTTTGGATAAACACCCACATGAAGACATATATAGTAATAATGTATTTTTTCAGTCCTTGACTTACAGAAACGTGCACTAGTTTTCTGTTGCCAATGAAAATTGTGGTATTATTTACTATAATTTTGATAACCAGACTTCAAACATTTTTATAATTAAATTTTTTAAATTAGAATCTTGCATTGAGTATAGCAGAAAAAATCAACATTTAACAATGACAAAAGCAAAGCTTAAAAATATTCCACAGAATGAATAGATTTCTCTAAAGGATCAATACATAAATGTTTTCACTTTATAAGAGAAATAATCTTATTAATATGTCAAGTCAAAGTGATTTTAGAGGTCTTATATTTAAAATAATTTCCCTCAGACTTATTGTTATCTTTCAAATAATTACACTTCTCAAACAAAAATTACTGTATTTGCATCATTTCACATTACTATTAGATTCATGTTTTTAGTAACTACATGACTTCAAATTGTCATATCAAGTAGGTCTCAACAGTTGAAAATCCAATCAACTTTCAGTGAATAACCAAGTTCTGTTACTGTTGTGGTTTCAGCACATTTCAAACTCACTTTAATATGCAGGAGGAAAATCTCACATTTTGTATCAATACATTGGTGGTTAACTATACAAGTGGTGGTTAAAACAGGTATCATTTTGTAGGCCTCTTAAAAATTCAATGTATAATTATTTCCACCTTAAGGTTCTTACTGCTGAAGAT
Organism: Moschus berezovskii; assembly: GCF_049115385.1. NCBI lineage: Eukaryota > Metazoa > Chordata > Mammalia > Artiodactyla > Moschidae > Moschus > Moschus berezovskii. The sequence continues at coordinate 48,609,173 of NC_142471.1, read as the reverse complement.
AGTATAATAATGTCAGGTAGCAAATGTCATTTTTCTTAATATCAGACTTAGGTACTTTTGAGTTGTATTATTTTAAATTTAAAATAAACTATGTATCCTTTTATACAATGCTTGATCATATCCACTCTAGGTTACATATTTTGCAACAAAATGGATTAAATGGTCCATCTAAATTTTTCTGAGATTGAGAACCTGCTTCTTCTATAGTTATATAAATGGGTTCTATACACACTGAAAGTATTTGTCATAAATAAGAATTTTAACAACAGCCTAGCAAAATGAAAATGATGATCATTACAATAAGAACAAAACATATAATACTTTTTACACATCAGGCAGTATTCTAAGCACTTGTTGTTCAGTGGCTCAATCATGTCCTACTCTTTGTGATCCCATGGATTGCAGCATTCTAGGCTTCCCTGTCCTTCACTATCTCCTGGACTTTGCTCAAATTTATGTCCATTGAGTTTGTGATGCCTTCCAACCATCTCATCCTCTGTCACTCCCTTCTCCTCCTGCCCTCAATGCACTAATGCAAATCATTAATAATTTAATTCTCATGACAATTCTGAAACATAATTAATATAGTATTAATATTATTATTTTCCATATGAGGAACCTTAAGTACAGAGTCAAAATAATTTGCCCCAAGAAGACAGTTCATGAGAAGCAGAACGAGAAATAAAATCTGGCCCTATTTTCAAATATGATGTATTTGTACAGTTCCTTTTATCCAATGCATGTTAATTTCATATTACTCTGATAATACACTGTCAATTATAATTTGAGTCATTATAGTTATGAGAAGTTTTCAACAAAAACTAATAAAGGAAATAGGCTAGGAAAACTTGGTTGATATCAACTGTGAAGCTCATTCTGATTTCAGAAATTCTAAAATATTTTAAAATTAATCAATATAAGGTAGCAAATTATTTTTATATATTATGTTCCTAAGTGGGAAAATATGACAGAAATCATGTTCTACTTGCTATTTGAGAAAGATTAAATTTCTTTATATGTATAGAATTGGACATATTTTTAAATATAAAGGAGGAAGAGAAGAAAGAAGTGAAAAATTAAGAAAAGGAAACTTCATTGAGATCATTTTATTATGTATGGAGATACCAAATCACTACATTGTGCACTAGGAACTAACAGTGTTGTAGGTCAATTACACTTCGAAAACAAATAAGCAAACTCAAAGGAAAAAGATCAGATTTGTCCTCACCAGAGGTGGGAGGTGGTAATGGAGCAGGAGCTAGGGTGGAGGATTGGATTAAGGTGGTCAAAAGGTACTAACTTCCAGTTTTAGGATAAATTAGTACTAGGGATGTAAAAGATAATATGATTCATATAATTAATACTTCTACAAGTTATATGTGAAAGGTGTTAAGAGTAGATCCTGAGTTCTCATCACAGGAATAAAAAGGTTTTTTTTTTTTTTTCTTTTTTCCTATCTATATGAGATGATGGATGTTCAGTTAAATTTCATGAAGTATGTAAGTCATATTATGCTGCTGCTGCTGCTGCTAAGTCGCTTCAGTCGTGTCCAACTCTGTGAGACCCGATAGACGGCAGTCTACTAGGCTCCTCTGCCCATGGGATTTTCCAGGCAAGAGTACTGGAGTGGGGTGCCATTGCCTTCTCTGCGTATTATCATAGTACACCTTAAACTTATACAGTGCTGCATGTCAATTATATCTCAATGAAACTTGAAGGGAAAAAAGAGAGAAGGAAAAGGAAGTTTCACATAACTAGAGGTTTCCCATTCAGTTAATTGACTGTTGTAACAGCTGGGCAGCATGATAAGGACATTATACCATATATTTCTGATCAAAGACAGGCAATGATAACATTAACATCATTTAGGGCTATGGTGGTAAGAAATGGAAAACTGAAATAAAAACAAACCCCTTGGAGAACTTCTTAACACAACTAAATGAAATATTAGACTTCTGTATTTTATTTTATTGTCCATAAGATATTTTCTTAAAAGTAATATTAAACCAATATTTTCCTGTGAATTCAGTAGGCTTTAATATACCACCCCAGAGGACAAAAGTTTTTGCTGAGGAATCCAAAATTCTAGGTCTAAGTTTAGAGCCAAAACATCTCTTTATTTTTTGGACAATAAGTACTGAAAATATGTGCAGTAGGCATCTGTGGATTTCCTGTAGTCAACATCTATTTCTTCTTTCTTTTATCTTAGCAACTCCAGTATCAACTCTTCCCCAGCACACACACACACACACACACACACACACACAAACACATGCACACACCATACACTTCTTTAGAAGAATTGCACCTCCTCATTATGTTCCATGACATTCTGGTAGATCTTCTAATCACAGTGTTATAGGAATTGGCCGTTGTGAATGGTCGCAGTGACTGAGCTTATAACACAAACTAGCCTGATCAGATCCCCATTCTCAGGTTTATGTATCTTAAATTGGGAAAAGAAGAGTTTCTTTTCTCTGAGATTGCTAAATTGTAATAATAAAAACTTGAAGTTTACTGTGGTCATTTTATCCCCTTCTCCCATTCCATATAGAGTTAAGGAACAGAGTTGTGGTAACAGAAAGAATATTGTTTGTTTCCCTTAATCCCAGTTGTTCTGAGTTATATGAGTTAATAAATCCCCAGTTTGTCTCAACTGGACTTCTTCACCTTTTAAATAATAAGGAGAAAAAGGATAAGGAGATCTTAATTCCAATTATAGATGCTTGTAACTTCCTTGGACAATAGTGATAGTTTAGTGACTTTTCACAATAGCTTCTTGTCTAACATCCAGTAGGCCATAACAGTAATAACACTTGGGAAATATATTAGATTCAAACTTAAAACTGAAACAAAAAATGAACTCCATGAATTAACTCTCAATGTAACAAAATGGAAGAATTAATTACCAGTCTTATTTATCTGCCCAAGTATGTGTATTTATTCCCACAAAGCCAATATTCTATAAATCCTGGAGAATCTCTGACAATTTCTACCACCCTGTCGACAATGGATATGAAACGGAATGGAATGTTTACTAATATATTTTAACCTCTGTTTCCAACATTACTCAAGGAATGCATGTTTAAGTAGAATATCTCACTACTTACTCGAAATTATGAGATTGGAAAAGGCACAAGGAATCTTGGACTCAATCTGTCTGGAACACTTTTGAATATAATATCCAGATTTAATCAGGCATGTCTTCCAAAGGTCACATGAGAAGAATTTAAAGGTCTGTACTACTCAATTCTCATTCCAGGACTTCTCAACCTTGGGAGAGCACACACAGGCATGTGCATTGGATAAAGTTCCTTAATTTTGATATTCATCCCTGCTTAAAAACATCTGCTCTGGTTATTAGTTTTACCTGTTGGTGTGCCTTAGCAAACAGACTCTAAGACTAAGACTAAGACTCTAAGATTAGGGCCTCTGCAATTAAGTATAGAGAATATAGGTCTGGTGCAATGGAGGAGCTCAGTAAGTTTTTATATCATAAACAAATCATAAATCAACCTGATTTGAGTTTTTTGTTGTTGTTCTTCATTAACTTGAAAAACAGGAAAAAAATCTGAATTCCTTGTGCCTTCTGTAAAGTGCAACGCTGTAACTAAGATAATGCATCTTCTTTTCAATCACTTGTTTTATAAAGAGAACAGGCTAAAATCGAAGAATAGATATGTACTGTTCAACAAGTTTGTAATATTCACTGATGCTGCTGCTAAGTCGCTTCAGTCGTGTCTGTGTGACCCCATAGACTGCAGCCCACCAGGCTCCCCATCCCTGGGATTCTCCAGGCAAGAACACTGGAGTGGGTTGCCATTTCCTTCTCCAATTCATGAAAGTGAAAAGTGAAAGTGAAGTCGTTCAGTCGTGTCCCACTCTTCGTGACCCCATGGACTGCAGCCTACCAGGTTCCTCCATCCATGGGATTTTCCAGGTGCTATTTCCTACAATTGGTGATACACTGTTCAGGAAGCTGATAGAGCAAGGTTCAGAGCCAGACAAGGAGAAAAGGCCCAGCTTTTTGTAAACATGCAATCTTGAGTTTGCCATCATTATTAGTGCCCTATATAAGCAGATAAGGCCTCATCTAGATATATCCTATAAAACAAAGCATAAAAGTAATATTTCTTAACTGTAGCTTCAGTGCTTAGAGGCAGAGATGAGGGTATAATTAGTCCAAAAAATAATATCAAGCATGTCCAAAGATACTTATCACCTTTCATGTGGGACAGGTAAACTATAGCTATTACTCTGAAGCACAGGTTTTTTTCTAAAATATAACTATGCATGTGTGCATGCCAAGTCGTGTCAGTCATGTTCGACTCTTTGTGACCCATTGACTGTAGCTCACTAGGCTGCTCTGTCCATGGGATTCTTCAGGCAAGAATACTGGAGTGGGTTGCCATTTCCTCCTCCAGGGGATCTTTCTGACTCAGGGATCGAAACTGCATCTCCTGAGGCTCCTGCATTACAGGTGAATTCTTTACCATTGAGCCACGGAGGAAGCCCTAAATATAACTATACTGAAATTAATTTGTTTCATTTGTAGAAAAATAATATTTTTCTAATTATACAAATTCCACCCCCACTTAATGCATGTAAAATATAATTTATAACTTGAACAGTAAAGCAAAATAGTGCACAGCTGGGTGTTTAATTTTCCAGCACCCATTTCTCCAGAATCATCCTTATTTCCTTCAGGGAAGCACCATCCTCCAGCTCCCTATCTATCTTTGGCTTAGCAATATCACTTTGTAAATATAAGCATGAGCAATTGACTGTGAGGCTGCAAACTAGAATTTCTCTATTCCTGACCATAGTAATTGGTAAATGAGCATGTGACCCAAATTATCTCAGTAAGAATCAGCCTTCCACCTTTTGCTTGTACTTCTGGAAAAGAGAGGTTCACTAGTATAATGTAAGCCTAGAGTTGCTTGCGACCTATTTGTCACCACAGTAAATGAGACTACTTGAGAAAAATGAAGGTCATACAGAGAAAAGAGCAGGCAACTAAGAGAGAAAGAGGAGTTGGGGGAAGGGGGGGGAATGTAGAGAATATATGCTAGAATACATGCTAACGACTTTGTTGAGGCTCTGGATCCAAACTGGTGATCTCAAATATGTGATTAGTTAAATTACTTTGTTACTTTAAGTGAAGTTGAATCAAGATTTTGTGACGTGAAATGATACAAATTTTACCTAAAACAGATGGGCCTCGTTCTTTAAGATTAAAATCAAGACAGCATGAAGAGAGCTTAGGGGTTAGACTGGGTCTAGTTCAGTTCAGTCGCTCAGGCGTGTCCGACTCTTCACGACCCCATGAACCACAGCACGCCAGGCCTCCCTGTCCATTACCAACTCCCGGAGTTCACTCAAACTCATGTCCACAGAGTCAGTGATGCCATCCAGCCATCTCATTCTCGGTCGTTCCCTTCTCCTCCCGCCCCCAACCTTTCTCAGCATCAGAGTCCTTTCCAGTGAGACAACTCATCGCATGAGGTGGCCAAAGTATTGCAGTTTCAGCTTTAGCATCAGTCCTTCCAATGAACACCCAGGATCGATCTCCCTTAGAATGGACTGGTTGCATTTCCTTGCGGTACAAGGGACTCTCAAGAGTCTTCTCCAGCACCACAGTTCAAAAGCATCAATTCTTCGGCGATCAGCTTTCTTCAAAGTCCAACTCTCACATCCATACATGACCACAGGAAAAACCATAGCCTTGACTAGACAGACCTTTGTTGGCAAAGTAATGTCTCTGCTTTTTAATATATTATCAAGGTTGGTCATAACTTTCCTTCCAAGGGGTAAGCGTCTTTTAATTTCATGGCTGCAATAGGAATCTGCAGTGATTTTGGAGCCCAAAAAAATAAAGTCTGACACTGTTTCCACTGTTTTTCCATCTATTTCCCATGAAGTGATGGGACCAGATGCCATGATCTTTGTTTCCTGAATGTTGAGCTTCAAGCCAACCTTTTCACTCTCCTCTTTCACTTTCATCAAGAGGCTTTTGAGTTCCTCTTCACTTTCTGCCATAAGGGTGGTGTCATCTGCATATCTGAGGTTATTGATATTTCTCCCAGCAATCTTGATTCCAGCTTGTGCTTCTTCCAGCCCAGCGTTTCTCATGATGTACTCTGCATAGAAGTTAAATAAGCAAAGTGACAATATACAGCCTTGACGCACTCCTTTTCCTATTTGGAATCAGTCGGTTGTTCTATGTACAGTTCTGACTGTTGCTTCCTGACCTGCATACAGGTTTCTCAAGAGGCAGGTCAGGTGGTCTGGTATTCCCAACTCTTTCAGAATTTTCCACAATTTATTGTGATCCACAGAGTCAAAGGCTTTGGCATAGTCAATGAAGCAGAAATAGATGTTTTTCTGGAACTCTCTTGCTTTGGTGCTCAAAATGTCTGTCTCTAGCTGAGATCATGGAAATATTCACAAACCCTTTAAAAAGGAAAATGTGCATTCATATGTACTGACACAGTATCTGATTTCCTTTATAGAAAGAGAAATGTTCCACTAAATCAAAGAATTTCAAATTAATACATAGTGGGGAGTGTGGCAGGGAGACTTGATGGTTTATACTTGGTTTGCCAGAGGTTCCAAGTAAGAAGACTTTATCATTCAAACGGAGACACTTGATAGTTTTAGAACCCACTAATAATAAGGACAACAGGACAGCAATGTATAAATCAGGACTATCCCAGGGAAATCAAGACATATTTAATTTACACAAAAGGAGTGAAAATAATTTATTTTTAGTTCAAGGGTCTCAAGTTTAAAGCTTTCTTCTGTCATTAATGGATTAATCATTGCAAATAACTGTTTCAAAACTCGTGTGTTATAATGAATATATATATAGTTAAACTTTATTGAAGTTCAATTTTCATAGAACAACTAGGAAAGCATTAAAGAGCTGTAGTGAGACAAAAAAAGAAAAAGAAGATCAAAGGGTGAAAGTGGTCAAGCGCACCTAGCACTGAATTTTTATTTCATGGCAGAGGTGGTGTCAGCTGACTTTTTGAAGGCTGAGGGCACCACCTGGAGGTAACGAGGATGCATTAACACAAATTGGCATAGATTCTATGAGTCTGTAACAAGAGCAATTTTGTAAGCATTTCCATCAAGAGAACTGATCATTGAGAATCTGGCAGTCTGCCCAGCACATTATCCAGAGTAAACTCTGGCCCCACTGATCTGTTTAAAATATTATATTACCTTACAAAAATTCCTTGCAAGTAAACTGTCAGTGTTTCTTGAGTCTGCTTTATTCATTAGAAAAGGTTTGGTATAGGTTGTGATTCTGGAATCTTAGACACTAGTCTCAGGTGAATAGGCATGAGGCTGTTCTTAAATTTTTCCTTAAAATAAGGGATTAAGAATATAATCAATCTGGTGATGTCCATATGCAGAGTCTTCTCTTGTGTTGTTTGAAGAGGGTGTTTGCTATGATCAGGGCATTCTCTTGGCAGATTGAGGATACTCTTTGCAGCCAAACATGGAGAAGCTCTATACAGTCAGCAAAAATAAGACCGGGAGCTGACTATGGCTCCGATCATGAACACCTTATTGCCAAATTCAGACTGAAATTGAAGAAAGTGGAGAAAACCACTAGACCACTCGGTATGACCTAAATCAAATCCTTTATGAATATACAGTGGAAGTGAGAAACAGATTTAAGGGTCTAGATCTGACAGACAGAGTGCCTGATGAACTATGAATGGAGGTTCGTAACATTCTACAGGAGACAGGAATCAAGACCATCCCCAAGAAACAAAATTCAAAACAGCAAAATGGCTGTCTGAGGAGGCCTTACAAATAGCTGTGAAAAGAAGGGAAGCAAAAAGCAAAGGAGAAAAGGAAAGTATACCCATTTGAATGCAGAGTTCTAAAGACTAGTAAGGAGAGATAAGAAAGCCTTCCTCAGTGACCAATGCAAAGAAATAGAGGAAAACAATAGAATGGGAAAGACTAGAGTTGTCTTCAAGAAAATTAGAGATACCAAGGGAACATTTCATGCAAAGATGGTCTCAATAAAGTGCAGAAATGGTACAGACCTAATAGAAGCAGAAGATATTAAGAAGAGGTGGCAAGAATACACAGAAGAATTATACAAAGAAGATCTTCATGACCAAGATAATCACAATGGTGTGATCACTCACCTAGAACCAGACATCCTGGAATATGAAGTCAAGTGGGCCTCAGGAAGCATCACTATGAACAAAGCTAGTGGAGGAGATGGAATTCCAGTTGAGCTATTTCAAATCTTAAAAGATGATGCTGTGAAAGTGCTGCACTCAATATGCCAGCAAATTTGGAAAACTCAGCAGTGGCCACAGGACTGGAAAAGGTCAGTTTCCATTTCAATCCCAAAGAAAGGCAATGCCAAAGAATGCTCAAACTACCGCACAGTTGCACTCATCTCACACGCTAGTAAAGTCGTGCTCAAACTTCTCCAAGCCAGGCTTCAGCAATACATGAACTGTGTACTTCCAGATGTTCACGCTGGTTTTAGGAAATGCAGAGGAGCAAGAGATCAAATTGCCAACATCCATTGTATCATCGAAAAAGCAAGAGAGTTCCAGAAAAACATCTGTTTCTGCTTTCTTGACTATGCCAAAGCCTTTGACTGTGTGGATCACAATAAACTGTGGAAAATTCTGAAAGAGATGGGAATACCAGACCACCTGACCTGCCTCTTGAGGAACCTGTATGCAGGTCAGGAAGCAACAATCAGAACTGAACAAGGAAAAAGAGACTAGTTCCAAATAGGAAAAGGAGTACGTCAAGGTTGTATATCGTCATCCTCCTTATTTAACTTATATGCAGAGTACATCATAAGAAGCACTGGGCTGGAGGAAGCACAAGCTGGAATCCAGATTGCTGGGAGAAATATCAATATCCTCAGATGTGCAGATGACACCACCCTTAGGGCAGAAAGTTAAGAACTAAAGAGCTTCTTGATGAAAGTAAAAGAGGAGAGTGAAAAAGTTGGCTTAAAGCTTAACATTCAGAAAACTAAGATATGGCATCTGGTCCCATCACTTCATGGCAAATAGATGGGAAAACAGTGGAAATAGTGGCTGACTTTGTTTTTCTGGGCTCCAAAATCACTGCAGATGGTGATTGCAGCCGTGAAATTAAAAGAGACTTACTCCTTGGAAGGAAAGTTATGACCCACCTAGACAGCATATTAAAAAGCAGAGACATTGCTTTGTCAACAAAGGTCTGTCTAGTTAAGGCTATGATTTTTCCAGTGGTCATGTATGACTGTGAGGCTTGGACTGTAAAGATAGCTGAGCACCGAAGAATTTATGCTTTTGAACTGTAGTGTTAGAGAAGATTTGAGAGTCCCTTGGACTGCAAGGAGATCCAACCAGTCCATCCTAAAGGAGATCAGTCCTGGGTGTTCATTGGTAGGACTGATTTTGAAGCTGCAGCTTCAATACTTTGGCCACCTGATGTGAAGAGCTGACTCATTTGCGAAGACCCTGATGCTGGGAAAGATTGTGGGCAGGAGGAGAAGGGGATGACAGAGGATGAGTTGGTTGGCTGGCATCACTGACTCAATGGACATCAGTTTCAGTAAACTCCAGAATTGGTGATGGACAGGGAGGCCTGGCATGCTGAGGTTTGTGGGGTTACAAAGAGTCTGGCATGACTGAGTGACTGAACTGAACTGAAACTTTGATTTCTAATCTACAAAATGAGAAAAACTTTAGAAAGTGTCTCATTTAGAGACACTCTCAATAACTTTAGAATGTTCTTGAGAGAATAATATAAGATGCTGTGCTTCACATATTTAACATAAGATGCTGTGCTAAGGGATCAGTAACTTTTTTTAATTCCCATGAACTCTTAAAACCAGAACATCATAGTATTCAACCTAGTTGTCAAATAAGTTTTTTAAATCTCAAGAAGTAGGCTTAATTATTTATAGAAAAATTGTATTTTGCAAAGTATTACTCTCCAGATCTTTGTGACCCAATGGGCCGTAGCTGCTCTGTCCACGGGATTCTCTAGGCAAGAATACTGAAGTTGCTTGCCATGCCCTCCCTAGGGGATCTTCCTGATCCAGGGATCAAACTGTCATTTTTTAAGTCTCCTGCATTGGCAGGTGGGTTCCTTACTACTAGAGCTACCTGGGAATTCCCGTACCAGTATATATCCCATGTGAAATATTCTTGAAATATGACACTAACTTTCTTCAGATTGAGAGCTAAAGGTCTAAGTTTTCTCCCCTCAGGTAAACTTTGTAACTGTGTTGGCCAATACAGTACAGCAGAACCAATGCTGCCTGACTCCCAAGGCTAATTCTAAACAGCTATCGTAGTTCTGTGTGGCTTTCTCTCACAGACCAAGCACCACTGAATCCCTGGGCTAACACATAAAAAGTCTGGTTCCCTGAAGTTTCTATGCTGAAGATATCACATGGGGAGACCACATAAAGCCCCAGTCTTTTCCAGTCTCTAGCTGTTTGTGTCATCCCAACATCAACTGTCAGACATGTGGTGAATGAACATTCAGATGACTTTACCCTCTGCTTCTGAGCCACTATGCAGAGTAGAGGCAAGCTGTCCATGCCAAGTACTGCCCAAATCAGAGATTCATGAGCAAATTAAATAATTAGTGTTTTAGATTACTAACATTTGGAGTGACTTGACAGAGAGCCATGGTAACTGGAATAATATCTAGTGTTTAAAATGTTTATTTATATGGCCATTTATTTTCCAAAAAATAAGTTCAGCCTCCTCAATTTAGAGTTCTAATTCAAATGTTTAATCAAAGATCCCAAACTTATTTTGTTTTTAAATGCTGCTGTTTTAATTTGCTGATATATATGAAATTGTCTTGACATTGTAAAACTTAAATTCATCAGGAACTATCATTTCTAATATATAAATATGCTATTTAAGTTGTTTATAATATCTTATTAATATTGAAAGTTATTTGAAATTCAATGCTTATAATATCTTATAATCCTGGATCAAAGAGTAAAAATCAAAACAAAACTAATTCAGATACTTGGAACTTTCATTCTATGGTTCTTACCCACCAGCTTCAGCAATTCAAAATTGACTAAGTGTCAAGTGCAGAGTCTTACAGTCATTTTGTGTATGACTTTTCTCTGCATATTACTCTGTTTCAAAAGGGAGAACTGAAAATACACATTAATAAAGAATATATATTTTTCCTTTCTTTTAAATTATTTTATTGAGCAAATCAAGAGATCACAAATTAATAAAATATTTGAAGAACTGAAATTTAAAGTTGGAGGGGAAATGCTAATGCTTTGATACAATTTTTTAAAAAGTCAAAGTAGAATTTGTCTCTTGGAAAAGTAGAGGAAGGACTAATTAAATTTTCATTTAAAAATAATTTCTAAAGAAGTCATATTTTAAAGAGATAGAGACATATTTTTAAACATTGCAATCTAAGTAAATCATGAAAGCTTTTTCAGCTCTGCTACCCTCAGTTCAATTCTTATTTTTTTCCTTTTAAATCTACATGTTTCTAAATATATAATGCAGATTGTTGAAAATAGTTTTCACTGTATCCTTCATCCTGTGCATTATTATTGGACCAAACCCAGATCTCACATTAACTCAGGAAAACAAAAATATGGTGGTCAGAGTAGAAAAACAAAAATGATCAATAAAATTGAGGAAGCATTCTCTAAGGAGAGGCCATGGAGAGTTAGGGCTTTGAACAAAAAGAAAAATTTCTGAGAAATAGTTTCACTCCAGGCTTGAAGTCATCAAATATAAGTTAAATTCTGTCAGTTTTGTGGCTCTGTGAGGACTTGAAAGTAAGAAAGTTGATATTTAAACGTATTGTTGATGGTGGTGGTATCAGAAAGTACACATTTTAGGGATTAGGAGCCAGACTCTGAGTCTTAATTCTCAGACTTATTAAAACTCCAATATAAAAAGTTATTCTATTTTGTTCAGTCCTGTGATCCATTTCAATTCAAGGGTGGTGTATTAAAAAATCTTTCCCTGTGGTAAAATTTGGTGTGGTAGGAGAGATCTGAATCTCCTAATATTTATTGGATGTGTAGTTTGGTAGGGAAGGAAGTCTATAACTTGATTATGTTATAATCAGGAGATCTGTTACATGTCAAATCTATCAGGTAATTTTAGGCTACAGATAGAGACTATTTACATTTTCAGCTAAATTATGCCATTAAATTCATTTATGTGCATAGAGCAAGTCATAAAGAAAAATCAGAGATACTGAAGCGCATTGATAACTTCGTGACTTATGTAAATGAAAGGCAATATTGCAATCCAACCTTGGTATTAGAGTAATGGAATGTTTCAGTCTAAACATTTGTACACTCTAATTGTAAAGATAATGACTGCTGTAGGCATGGATGAGAATAATTTGAAACAGACAAATAGTTGACACCCTGTAATAATCTCACTATATTTTTAGTGAAATTTTAATCAAAAAGTTCACAATCTGTGTTCTCCAGAATTTGTTGAGTCACTGTGGCTGGTTCTATTTTCATTCTGAAAGGCTGATCCTTGTGTGCCTATTGAGATACACATTCTTTTTGAAAGCCTTTCTGATTGATTGGATGAGGTCCTAATTTCTGGTATGTCTCTAATCTGCTACCGAGACTGAGCGACTGAACTGAACTGAACTGAATCCGTCTTAAAGATAAGAAATGCTGTGCAATTATTGCTAAGCCACTCTGATATAAAACTCAAATTTTCCAATTTCCTGATTTATAAAAAATGTATGTTGCAGTATTTCAACATATTTTTAAAGATATCTGATATTGTCAAAGTCAAAGAAGACTATACAAGTTTCTCACAAATAAAAGAGAAAGACAAGAACTCATTTTGAATTCAACTTTGTTGAAACAAAGGGTAAGAGATCCTTTAAAAGCTGAAGCTGGGGAGGATCACAAGTCATTTGTACTTGCTAATTGGCCTTCCTAGAGAAAAAACAAAATGGGCTTCCCAGGTGGCTCAGTGGTAGAGTCTGCCTGCCAATGTAGGAGACCACAAGAGATCTCAGTTCAACCCCTGGGTCAGGAAGATCTTCTGGAGTAGGAAATGTCAACCAGCTCCAGTATTCTTGCCTGGAAAATTCCATGGACAGAGAAGTCTGGCGGACAACAGTTCATGAGTTGCAAAGAGCTGGACACAACTGAGCAACCAAACATGCACACAAAGAAAAAATAGACTTTCTCCTGTCTTCAAGAGAGCAAATAGTTTCACAACTTGGTGCAAGTTAACCTCAAATTAGGCTTCTACCCATCCACAGAGACTGAGAAATAGGAGCTCTATCTTCCTTGATGATTACAATTCAAAAGGATGACTCCCAGCTCCTTGCATAAGACATTCCTCAGTTGTAAAACTGGCAAGAGGCTTTTAAGAAGATTTACATCTCAAAGGGGCAGAGAAAGAATTGACAATGAAAAGTTTTCTAATGTAAATGCTCTAAAAAAGGAAGGCCAGGTCCTAGAGTCAGAAGGAAGCCTAACTAAAATTATAGTCAAGCTAGGGGAATTGCTAAGACTGTCTCGGTCCCCGTCAAGCTTTCAAAATGCACCTTACTCTGTTCATATGTCACATAATTACAGAATCAATTACAGAATCACTGACTGCCCTAAGATGGTAATAAGAAGTTACTATTCAGCTTAAACTGTTCAAAAAGTGATGAACAATAAGAGTATTATTTTTTCACAGAAGGCAATATGAACTTTACATTCCGTCATTTAAAATAGATTTTTTTTGTCCAGAAGTTTATGTTAAAATATTCTACAAGTATTTATGTGAACTTTTAGTGCATTTTTTATTATTTCTAAAGCACACTTGAAACAAGTACATTAATGCAACCTGTTTATTTTAGTATATCTGATTCATAACAAAAAGTGTAGTCATTTCTCTTGACATCTTATATAGAGCATCTGTATAGTTATATATATTTTGTTTTAATCAGAGTATGACCTGCTTATTCAACAAAATGCTCAGAATTGACTCTACCACAATTTGGAGACCATTTTCTTTTTGTATGTATTGTTTCTGGGGCTTTCTGATTCATCAGTTATCCACATTACTCACATTGTGCCAAGAGCAATTACAAACCATGTTCTCTAGCCAAGGACCTTGGTGCAGAAGTAACCCCTTGACAGTGAATCTCTACATTAGTGAAAATAAGAAGGTGACTTATCCAATTTCGACAATTAAAGGGACTGTGTAACAGGTCACATTTTCTCCTAAATGTACTGAACAAGGGCACTGGAAGATAAAATTTAGTAAGATAAAATAAAACATGAAATATGAAGCTTCATCCACAAAGAGGATAATGTGCCAGTCCACTTCTTTATAGCTCTGTACTTTATGTTGTACTCCGAAGCAAAGAAAGAGACTCTCACTGTTCAAATGACCTTCAGAGATGCCCTGGAGATCTCTGGGCATCTCTGGACCCAGGCTTTGTGCTTTTACATTAATCATCATTGGTTGTTGACTATCGTGCGTGGGGTACCCTTGAACAAGGTAACTCCTGCCTCCTCAGGGAAATTTGTGAGAGTCACTAAGTTGTAAACCACAACACCTAACACTCCCAGGTGCTGTGGGAATAAATGCTTCCACACTGAAAGAGAATCTGAATTATACAGTACAGCATCCACTATAGTTCACTGTTTGTATAGATTTGACTGACTTGTTTTATATAAGGGAACAGTTTTGCTAGAATTCTGATTAACCTTTATCCTAGGAAAAATTGTAAGTAGAAGTTAAGTTCAGTTCAGTTCAGTCGCTCAGTCGTGTCTGACTCTTTGCGACCCCATGAATCACAGCACTCCAGGCCTCCCTGTCCATCACTGACTCCCAGAGTTCACTCAAACTCACGTCCATCGAGTCGGTGATGCCATCCAACCATCTCATTCTCTGTCTTCCCCTTCTCCTCCCACCTTCAATCTTTACCAGCATCAAGGTCTTTTCCAATGAGGCAGTTCTTTGCATCAGGTGGCCAAAGTATTGGAGTTTCAGCTTCAGCATCAGTCCTTCCAATGAACACCCAGGACTGATCTCCTTTAGAATGTACTGGTTGGATCTCCTTGCAGTCCAAGGGACTCTCAAGAGTCTTCTCCAGCACCACAGTTCAAAAGCATCAATTCTTTGGTGATCAGCCCTCTTCACAGTCCAACTCTCACATCCATACATGACCACTGGAAAAACCATAGCCTTGACTAGATGGACCTTGGTTGTCAAAGTAATGTCTCTGCTTTTTAATAGGCTATCCAGGTTGGTCATTAAAAGATGCTTACTCCTTGGAAGGAAAGTAATGAGTTTGGTCATAACTTTCTTTCCAAGGAGTAAGAGTCTTCTAATTTCATGGCTGCAATCAGCATCTGCAGTGATTTTGGAGCCCCCAAAAATAAAGTCTGACACTGTTTCCACTTCCCCATCTATTTCCCATGAAGGGGTGGGACCAGATGCCATGATCTTAGTTTTCTGAATGTTGAGAAGGTAAGTAGGACATATAAAATCTCAGAAGCTGCAATTGATATTCATCATCCCCTTGTTCTAGTACCCATTCTAGTTCCTTCATCCTCAGTTAGTACCTGCATTTACATAGTGTTTTACTCTATAATCCCTAAGGGGTCTGAATCACTGATCTCCATGAACTTTTTCTCTTCAAAGTTAGTGAGGTTATTGCCAAAAGATTCTGTATACGGCCAAATGTACATTCCCTGTCTCCACTATCTATTGACAGCCTTAACTCCTCTTCTGCTCTTTCTGTCTCTCAAGGTTTTCATCCCAGTTATAACATGGTGGCCTTGACTTGGTGTTCCAAGGGAATAACACATAAATTGTAAGGCGTGAGGTGTGAAACTTGGAAGGGCCATATTTGTAGTCAAAACCTGTCACAAAGTCTTCTCATATTCAGTGGGACATAAAATAGATGCCACCTCTTGGTGATGAGAGAAGTAGCACAGTCACATTGTAAGGGGATATGAAAGCAATTGTAGCCATCTTTTGAACAATGTGTCACACTTTCTTTCACATGATGTCATTGAATTGGAGCAAGTATCTTTGAACTGTATCATCCAGTCATAGGGTATGAGCTGCTTCCAGCAATGGGATATAACCTTGGTAGAAGTAGCTTTTCCTGTCTAAAGAATTTCCACAGAGAGACTCAGCTTTGAGCTATCAGAAGCCAAAAGTTCCAGTAATCTGGGTAAGGAGAGTCTCAGCCCCAAGGCAAAGATTTGGGAATCACAGTTCACTATACAGAAAACACTACATATCCTGATTTTTACATTCTATACATATTTTAGAGGCTCCCCAGGTGGCTAGGTGGATAAAGAATCCACCTGCAATGCAGGAGACACAGTCAGACTTGAGTTCCATTCCCGGGTAGGGAAGATCCCCTGCAGGAGGGCATGGCAACCCACTCCAGTATTGTTGCCTGGAAAATTCATGAACAGAGGAACCTGGAGGGCTAGAGTCCATAGGATCTCAAAGAGTTGGACACGACTGAAGTGACTTAGCATGTACACACACATATTTTACAGGTTCAAGTATAATCACTACACTAATGAGAGAAGGATCAAATTCTTTTTTGTTCTGACACACATGATATGCCATCTTACATATTTTGGAGTTTCTTGATCCACTACTTAAATCTACTTGCTATCTTGTCTACAGCCAAGACTTCAAGATCCAAGACAGCTATTCCCTTTTCTAGGAACTCTATTTACTTCTGTTTCCAGATAGAATGAAATCACTTATTCATAGCCCATCTATCATGGTACCAGTGATCCTTACAAACCTGTATGTGTGCTTCTTTGGGTCTACAACTATTTTATAAACACTTGGAAAACTGTATTGTTTTACTCATGTTTCTCTATCCTAAGGTTTAGCACAGAGCTTGTTGTGATGTGCATACCCTAAGGAGGCTCCCATGATTCTTGCCACTTAGTATTTATATCTGTGTGCAAGTTTTTCCCCTAGAGTGTAGGCAGGACCTCTGATCTGCATCTAACAAAATATGACAAGATTGATGGTGTATCAACCCTGGGATTTTGTTATATGTCAAAAGTGAAGTGATTTTGCACACATAATTAAGGTTGACTTTTTAATCAGTTGACTTTGAGTTAGTCTAAAGAGAGAATTTCTTGGGTGGGCCTGGTGTAATTAGGTGAGATTATAAAAGAGAGTTTAGGCCTTTCCTGAAGTTAGTTACTTGAAGAAGCAGAAACTTTTGCTTGCCATTGCTGACTGAAGAAGCAAGCTGTCATGAATTGTATAGCCATAAGAAAATACATTTTGCCAGCAACCTGAGGGAGTTTAGGAATGGACCCTTCACTGGTTGAGTGTCCAGATAACACATTGATTTCAGCTTTGTAAGATCCTAAGCAGAAACCCACCCCACCCCGGCAAGTCAGGCCCAGATTCTTGATCCATGGGAGCTCTGAGATAATAAATATGTTTTGTTTTATACTATTAAGTTTATGGTCATTTGTTTTGCAGTAGTTTATATGTAGGATAAATATATGTAATACATATATGCAATGAATTAATTGCAATGGACAGTACAATTTTCAATATAAAGATATTGATAAGTCAATGAAACATGAAAGATGGTGCAATTTATCTATCAGCATTTACAACCCCCAACCCTGTCCCCATATAAAGCAATTGTGCCAAGAAAATTTGAGTGAGCTCGCTATGGACAAATTAGTGATAAAACTAGAATCTAAGCACAGTTTTATTAATGATTAATTAAGCTCAGCCTAGAATATCATATTCCCTCTCCATTTAAGAATACATGGAATTATTTTTAAAATAATAAAACCATGAAAGTACTGTATTATCTCTTTTTTCAAAAGTTTCCATTGACTTTTTATTCATTAAGCAATCAATTTGAGTGATACTGAGAGCAAGGCAGGGAATGAATTACACTAAAATTTAAAAATATATTAAGTCATAGTATCTTACTTCAGAGAAGCTGTAATTTAACTTGTGTAGGTAAGAATTCTTCCTTATGATTTGTATTCTATTTCCCTTTTATAGCCATCACTAAAGGGATTGTGAAAGATAATTTGGTTATCTCTTCTACTAAAGGAATAGGTCACAAGTGCTCTAGGTCACTCTCGTTAAAAGTACTTGTCAGAAATGGTACATTGTGTATTATTACATCATATGCTCATTTCTACTGGTAGAAATGCAGTTTCCTCCTAAAGAAGAAAAAAAATACTTGACAAAGAATACTTTTTTATTTTCTGAGTTTTTTTCTGCATCTAATTTTTTCCTTCCTTGCCCTTACAGCTTTCTCACTCCTCCTACATTATATTTTTCTGATAGAACTAGCAGGTAAATTTGTCATTCTAAATATCACTTAAATTACTGACATTTACCCTCTAATTTTGAAAATTTGATATAGAAATATATATAAAATTGTAATTATGATAGGACTGTAATGAAATGTGATACATGTAATGCATGTAATTAAACATGCATATTTCTAAAATAATTTTCTTGCCTTCTTTTGTTTTACTAGTTCAAATAATCAGATAATACTATCTGATTATTTGAGCTACCCACTCTGTATTCTTGGGATTACCTGGTGGCTCAGCTGGTAAGGAATCGGCCTGCAATGCTGGAGACCTGGGTTTGATCCCTGTGTTGGGAAAATCCCCTGGAGAAGTGAAGTGTTCTGGCCTGAAGTATTCCATGGACTATGTAGTCCATGGGGTTGCAAAGGGTCAGACATGATTGAGTGACTTTCACTTTCACTTTTAATCAGATATTACTATCAATCATAGTTCTTTAAAAAGAAATATTTTATTCATGACAATAAAGTATATCAAAGATACAAATTTTATTTTCATAATAACAAGAGCAAGGAGAAAGGGACTATCAAACTGATTTCAAAGAATATGATGGAAGTTGGAAAAATAATTGAAACATTCAGAGTTTTTATGTAGTCAACTCAGTAAAGTCCATGAAGCACACAGAAACATTTTTTTCTCAATTTACTGTAAAATATAATTTAATATGAAAGGAAATTCTACACTAATTCAAATGAAATTTGAAGCATTAATTACATAACTACAAGGCTTATCCTGTAATTAATCCTTGTATTAATTACATACCTACCAGGCCTATCCAGAAAAATATCTATTTCTGCTTTATTAACTATGCCAAAGCCTTTGATCATGTAGATCACTATAAACTGTGAAAAATTCTTCAAGAAGTGGGAATACTAGATTACCTTACCTGCCTCCTGAGAAATCTGTATGCAGGTCAAGAAGCAACAGTTAGAACTGGACATGGAACAACAGACTGGTTCCAAATCAGGAAAGGAGTGCATCATGGTTGTATATTGTCACCCTGCTTATTTAACTTATATGCAGAGTACATCATAAGGAATGCCGGGCTGGATAAAGCACAAGCTGGAATCAAGATTGCTGGGAGAAATATCAATAACCTCAGGTATGCAGATGACACCATGCTTATGGAAGAAAGTGAAGAAGAACTAGAAGCCTCTAGATGGAAATGAAAGAAGACAGTGAAAAAGTCGACTTAAAACTCAACATTCAGAAAACTAAGATCATGGCAGCATCTTGCCCCATCCCTTTATGGCAAATAGATGGGGAAACAGTGACAGACTTTATTGTTTTTGGTCTCCAAAATCCCTGCAGATGCTGACTGCACCCATAAAATTAAAAGACACTTGCCTCCTGGAAGAAAAGCTATGACCAATCCAGACAGCATATTAAAAAACAGAGAGATTACTTTGCCAACAAAAGTTCGTCTAGTCAAGGCTATGGTTTTTTCCAGTAGTCATGTATGGATGTGAGATTTGGACTATAAAGAAAACTGAGCATTGAAGAACTGATACTTTTGAACTGTGGTGTTGGAGGAGACTCTTGAGAGTCCCTTGGACTGCAAGGAGATCCAACCAATCCATTCTAAAAGAGATCAATCCTGGGTGTTCATTGGAAGGACTGATGCTGAAACTGAAACTCCAATACTTTGGTCACCTGATGCGAAGAATGGACTCATTGGAAAAGACCCTGATGCTGGGAAAGATTGAAGGCAGGAGGAGAAGGGGATGACAGGATGAGATGGTTGGATGGCATCACTGACTCGATGGACATGAGTTTGAGCAAGCTTTGGGTGTTGGTGATGGACAGGGAAGCCTGGTATGATATGATCCATGGGGTCGCAAAGAGTTAGACATGACTGAGTGACTGAACTGGACTGAGACCTGTCCTTTCTATATAATGAAACAAATTGCTTTTTATTGGAAAAATTTGAAATATTTCACTTTTTTAAAGAAACTATACTTAAAGTGGTCCACTGGAGAAGGGAATGGCAAACCACTTCAGTATACTTGCCTTGAGAACCTCATGAACAGTATCAAAGGGCAAAATGATAGGATAGTGAAAGAGGAATTCCCTAGGTCGGTAGGTGCCCAGTATGCTACTGGAGATCAGTGGAGAAATAACTCCAGAAAGAATGAAGGGATGGAGCCAAAGCAAAAGAAATACCCAGTTGTGGATGTGACTGATGCTAGAAGCAAGGTCCGATGCTGTAAAGAGCAATATTGCATAGGAACCTGGAATGTTAGGTCCACGAATCAAGGCAAATTGGAAGTGGTCAAACAGGAGATGGCAAGAGTGAACGTCGACATTCTAGGAATCAGTGAACTAAAATGGACTGGAATGATTGAATTTAACTCAGATGACCATTATATCTACTATTGTGGGCAGGAATCCCTTAGAAGAAATGGAGTAGAAATCATGGTCAACAAAAGAGTCCGAAATGCAGTACTTGGATCCAATCTTATAAACGACAGAATGATCTCTGTTCGTTTCCATGGCAAGCCATTCAATATTACAGTAATCCAAGCCTATGCCCCAACCAGTAATGCTGAAGAAGCCTAAGTTGAACAGTTCTATGAAGACATACAAGACCTTTTAGAACTAACACCCAAAAAAGATGTCCTTTTCATTATAGGGGACTGGAATGCAAAAGTAGGAAGTCAAGAAACACCTGGAGTAACACGCAAATTTGGCCTTGGAGCACGAAATAATGAAGCAGGACAAAGGCTAATAGAGTTTTGTCAAGAGAACGCACTGGTCATAGCAACCACCCACTTCCAACAACACAAGAGAAGACTCTACACATGGACATCACCAGATGGTCAACACCAAAATCAGATTGATTATATTCTTTGCAGCCAAAGATGGAGAAGCTGTATACAGTTAGCAAAAACAAGACCAGGAGCTGACTGTGGCTCAGATCATGAAATCCTTATTGCCAAATTCAGACTTAAATTGAAGAAAGTAGGGAAAACCACTAGACCATTCAGATATGACCTCAATCAAATCCCTTATGATTATACAGTGTAAGTGAGAAATAGATCTAAGGGACTAGATCTGATAGATAGAGTGCCTGATGAACTCTGGATGGAGATTCGTGACATTGTTGAGGAGACAGGGACCAAGACCATCCCTGTGGAAAAGAAATGCAAAAAAGCAAATGGCTGTCTGAGGAGGCCTTACAAATAGCTGTGAAAAGAAGAGAAGCGAAAAGCAAAGGAGGAAAGGAAAGATATAAGCATCTGAATGGAGAGTTCCAAAGAATAGCAAGGAGAGATAAGAAAGCCTTCCTCAGCGATCAATGCAAAGAAATAGAGGAAAACAACAGAATAGTAAAAACAAGAGGTCTCTGCAAGAAAATTAGAGATATCAAGGGAACATTTCATGCAAAGATGGGCTCAATAAAGGACAGAAATGGTATGGACCTAACAGAAGCAGAAGATATTAAGAAGAGGTGGCAAGAATACACAGAAGAACTGTACAAAAAAGATCTTCACGACGAAGATAATCACGATGCCATGAACACTCACCTGGAACCAGACATCTTGGAATGTGAAGTCAAATGGGCCTTAGAGAGCATCACTAGGAACAAAGCTAGTGGAGGTGACGGAATTACAGTTGAGCTATTTCAAATCCTGAAAGATGATGCTGTGAAAGTGCTGCACTCAATATGTCAGCAAATTTGGAAAACTCAGCAGTGGCCATAGGACAGGAAAAGGTCCGTCTTCATTCCAATCCCAAAGAAAGGGAATGCCAAAGAATGCTCAAACTACCGCACAATTGCACTCATCTCACACGCTAGTAAAGTCATGTTCAAAATTCTCCAAGCTAGGCTTCAGCTATATGTGAATTGTGAACTTCCAGATGTTTCAAGCGGGTTTTAGAAAAGGCAGAGGCACCAGGGATCAAATTGCCAAATCCGCTGGATCATGGAGAAAGCAAGAGAGTTCCATAAAAACATCTATTTCTGCTTCATTGAGTATGCCAAGGCCTTTGACTGTGTGGATCACAATAAACTGTGGAAATTCTGAAAGAGATGGGAATACCAGATCACCTGACCTGCCTCTTGAGAAACCTGTATGCAGGTCAGGAAGCAACAGTTAGAACTGGACATGGAACAACAGACTGCTTCCAAATAGGAAAAGGAGTACGTCAAGGTTGTATATTGTCACCCTGCTATTTAACTTATATGCAGAGTACATCATGAAAAGAACGCTGGGCTGGAAGAAGCACACGCTGGAATCAAGATTGCTGGGAGAAATATCAATAACCTCAGATATGCAGAAGACACTACCCTTATGGCAGAAAGTGAAGAGGAACTCAAAAGCCTCTTGATGAAAGTGAAAGAGGAGAGTAAAAAGTTTGGCCTGAAGCTCAACATTCAGAAAATGAAGATCATGGCGTCTGGTCCCATCACTTCTTGGGAAATAGATGGGGAAACAGTGGAAACCGTGTCAGACTTTATTTTTGGGGGGCTCCAAAATCACTGCAGATGGTGATCGCAGCCAGGAAATTTAAAGACGCTTACTCCTTGGAAGGAAAGTTATGACCATCCTAGATAGCATGTTAAAAAGCAGAGACATTACTTTGCCAACCAAGGTCCATCTAGTCAAGGCTATGGTTTGTCCCGTGGTCATGTATGGATGTGAGTGTTGGACTGTGAAGAAAGCTGATCGCCGAAGAATTGATGCTTTTGAACTGTGGTGCTGGAGAAGACTCTTGAGAGTCCCTTGGACTGCAAGGAGATCCAACCAGTCCATTCTAGAGGAGATCAATCCTGGGTGTTCATTGGAAGGACTTATGCTAAAGCTGAAACTGCAATACTTTGGCCACCTCATGCGACGAGTTGACTCACTGGAAAAGACTCTGATGCTGGGAGCGATTGAGGGTAGGAGGAGACGGGGAAGACGGAGAATGAGGTGGCTGGATGGCATCACCGACTCGATGGACATGAGTTTGAGTGAACTCTGGGAGTTGGTGATGGACAGGGAGGCCTGGCGTGCTGTGGTTCATGGGGTCGCTAAGAGTCGGACACGCCTGAGCGACTAAACTGACTGACTGACTGATACTTAAAGTGAGATTCAACATCCTTTACTCCTATAGCAGGTATTTAAAATATCACCTTCAAGATTATATCCTTAAATACTAGATATGGTAAGTAAATATACTGAAAATTTTTAGTGTAATTGAATTCTAAATAAATTCCAATTGAGAAGCTTATTCCAACAATTAATTTTAATATGAGATTCATAGAATGATAGCATTATGAACAGGATAAAAAAAATAAGCATTAACCTTATTAAAGTGAGGAAAAGGAGCCAGGACAAACTTCACAGAAATAGTGAGATTGAAAATGTAAACAGATATTGTAGGTTTCAGCCCAGCACTGTCTCCTATCTTCAGAAAACCCCCACTCCATCCATCCCACCCAGGGACAGAAAAGAACAGATGTGGGAGCAATCTCACAGTGTTGACTGACACTTTTTCTATTGGTTAGGTTTGGGTGAGGACAGTTTCCTTAAGGCCAATCATGAGAAATGATAGAATAGGCTTTTCTGTATCCATGACAGATATCCCTTCTTCAGGCATAAAGAACCTTCCTTTGAGGTGGGGAACTTGGAAACAGACTTGAATTATGTCAATAAGTATAAACAACATAGCTACAGTAAAATATTTTTTGTCAGAGCTTGTTACCATGTGAACACAGCAGTGTGAGTGGACACTGCTTTACCTTTTGTACAAAACCACTTTCAAGGTGAAATATGATATAAAAATTAGCAAACAAGATTAGATATTTTCCTATCAGAATTTTATCTTTTATTTTTTAAAGTTTCTTAACAACATCTGATTGGGAAAACAGTCTTCATAAAAATAATTAATTGAGTAAGATATTTTTATTCTGTTGACTAGGAAATGGCAAATTACAACAGTATTATTTACCTTGTATTATTAGTTTCCATTCCATTAAGCAATACTATTTGTCAAATTGGAATGAATTATATTCCTCAGTGAGTAGTGTTTTCAAATATATTCTTCATTCTCTTTGAACCAGAGACAGAAGCAGCAAGCTTCTCTTAAGTTATGGCAATTAGTGTGAAAAAATATTCCACTCCGAAACTGTTTTCTTATCTATACTATGAACATTTGGATTAGAAATTATTAATATTTAGTCCTTTTTTGCATTAAATTATATGAATCTACTTGTTAAAATGCTCCATTTTAATATTTATCAAAATTATGCATTTTACCAAAAATTATACTCCTTAGACACTTGATTCGTCTTTAGGTTGAATAGGTGGGGTTAGTTGGGCTTCCATAGTGGTAAAGAACCCACCTTCCAATGCAGGAGATATAAGAGACGTGGCTTCAATCACTGAAGAGGAAGATCCTCTGGAAGAGGACATGGCAACCCACTCCAGTATTCTTGCCTGGAGAATCCCATGAACATAGGAGCCTGGAGGGTTACAGTTCATAGGGTCACAAAGAGTTGGACATGACCAAAGAGACTTAGCACAAACACATGTTTGACAGCATGTGTGTTAAATGGCCTCAGACTTATCTGAGTGCCATGTCTTCCTCCAGAGGATCTTCCCCACCCAGGGATCGAACCTGTGTCCCTTATATCTCCTGCATTGGCAGACATGTTCTTTGCCAGTACTGCCACCTTGTATAATTTCATGTGTACAACATATTGATTTGAAGTATCTCTATATTGTAATATGATTGCCATTGCAGTGATAATTAAGACCTGTATCACATCACATAATTATAATTTCTTTTTAGTAGTTGGAAAAACTAATAGTCTTTTAGCAAGTTTGATGATTATAATACAATATCATCTATCTTTAATATACTGTGCATTAGCTCTCAAGGGCTTATATACTACTTGTTTGCTTGTTGCAAGTTTGTACCCTTAAATAACATCTGGTTGGTCTTAAAAAATACGGTGGAGTGTAGGGTCTCCTCTAAAATTACAACCAGTTGACTTAAAATTTTTAAAAGTTTTAATATTATATAGACAATGTACTCGAAAGTTGTCAGTTTTAGGCCACAATATTCTTCAAAGAAATTAAAGAGATCTCCTAAATATTTTCCAAATAGGTCAACCATAGATGCATAGGTAAATAGATAATACAGGATTGCTGATGTGTCCATATGTTGAAAAATTTCTTGATCAATAAACATTGGGAAAAATAATTTTTCAAGAATTATGAAATGTGTCACATTTCAAAAATTTCTTATATACTTGAAACTAATTAGTAAGCTAAAATGTTAACTTGGACTTGCCTCCTTACTCATTCAGTGATCTTAAGTTTTTCACTAATTAATTTGCTCCACATCTACAATGTTTCTAATATTCCTAGGGAAGCCAACTGGGCAACTGTGCTGTGTTAGTGAGTAAGGCATCAGTCCTTCCAATGAACACCCAGGATTGATCTTTAGAATGCACTGGTTGGATCTCCTTGCAGTCCAAGGGACTCTCAAGAGTATTCTGCAACACCACAGTTCAAAAGCATCAATTTTTCGGCGAACAGTTTTCTTCGCAGTCGAACTCTCACATCCATACATGACCACTGGAAAGACGATAGCCTTGACTAGATGGACATTTGTTGGCAAAGTAATATCTCTACTTTTTAATATACTATCTATGTTGATCATAACTTTCCTTCCAAGGAGTAGCATCTTTTAATTTCATGGCTGCAGTCAGCATCTGCAGTGATTTTGGAGCCCCCAAAAATAAAGTCTGCCATGTTTCCAATGTTTCCCCATCTATTTCAAATGAAGTGATGGGACCAGATGCCATGATCTTCGTTTTCTGAATGTTGAGCTTCAAGTCAACATTTTCACTCTCCTCTTTCACTTTCATCAAGAGGCTTTTTAGTTCTTCTTCGGCCATAAGGGTGGTGTCATCTGCATATCTGAGGTTATTGATATTTCTCCCGGCAATCTTGATTCCAGCTTGTGCTTCTTCCAACCCAGTGTTCCTCATGATGTACTCTGCATATAAGTTAAATAAGCAGGGTGACAATATACAACCTTGACGTACTCCTTTTCCTATTTGGAACTAGTCCGTTGTTCCATGAGCAGTTCTAACTGTTGCTTCCTGACCTGCATGTAGGTTTCTCAAGAGGCAGATCAGGTGGTCTGGTATTCCCATCTCTTTCAGAATGTTCCACAGTTTATTGTGATCCACACAGTCAAAGGCTTTGGCATAGTCAATGAAGCAGAAATAGATGTTTTTCTGGAACTCTCTTGCTTTCTCCATGATCCAGCGGATTTGGCAATTTGATCTCTGTTTCCTCTGCCTTTTCTAAAACATGCTTGAACATCTGGGAGTTCATGGTTCACATATTGCTGAAGCCTGGCTTGGAGAATTTTGAGCATGGCTTTACTAGCGTGTGAGATGAGTGCAACTGTGTGGTAGTTTGAGCATTCTTCAGCATAGCCTTTCTTTAGGATTGGTATGAAGACTGACCTTTTCCATTCCTGTGGCCACTGCTGAGTTTTTCAAATTTTCTGGCATATTGAGTGCAGCACTTTCACAGCATCATCTTTCAAGATTTGAAATAGCTCAACTGGAATTCCGTCACCTCCACTAGCTTTGTTCATCGTGATGCTCTCTAAGGCTCACTTGACTTTACATTCCAAGATGTCTGGCTCTAGGTCAGTGATCACATCATCATGATTATCTTGGTGGTGAAGATATTTTTTGTATCGTTCTTCTGTGTATTCTTGCCACCTCTTCTTAATATCTTCTGCTTCTGTTAGTTCCATACCATTTCTGTCCTTTATCGAACCCATCTTTGCATGAAACGTTCCCTTGAAATCTCTAATTTTCTTGAAGAGGTCTCTTGTTTTTCCTATTGTGTTGTTTTCCTCTATTTCTTTGCATTGATCGCTGAGGAAGGCTTTCTTATCTCTCCTTGCTATTCTTTGGAACTCTCCATTCAGATGCTTATATCTTTCGTTTTCTCCTTTGCTTTTCGCTTCTCTTCTTTTCACAGCTATTTGTAAGCCCTCCTCAGACAGCCATTTTGCTTTTTTGCATTTCTTTTCCACAGGGATGGTCTTGGTCCCTGTCTCCTGTACAATGTCACGAACCTCCATCCAGAGTTCATCAGGCACTCTATCTATCAGATCTAGTCCCTTAGATCTATTTCTCACTTACACTGTATAATCATAAGGGATTTGATTTAGGTCATACCTGAATGGTCTAGTGGTTTTCCCTACTTTCTTCAGTTTAAGTCTGAATTTGGCAATAAGGATTTCATGATCTGAGCCACAGTCAGCTCCTGGTCTTTTTTTGCTAACTGTATACAGCTTCTCCATCTTTGGCTGTAAAGAATATAATCAATCTGATTTTGGTGTTGACCATCTGGTGATGTCCATGTGTAGAGTCTTCTCTTGTGTTGTTGGAAGAGGGTGTTTGCTATGACCAGTGCGTTCTCTTGACAAAACTCTATTAGCCTTTGCCCTGTTTCATTCCGTGCTCCAAGGCCAAATTTGCGTGTTACCCCAGGTATTTCTTGAATTCCCACTTTTGCATTTCAGTCCCCTATAATGAAAAAGACATCTTTTTTGTGTGTTAGTTCTAAAAGATCTTGTAGGTCTTCATAGAACCATTCAACTTCAGCTTCTTCAGTGTTACTGGTTGGGGCATAGGCTTGGATTACTGTAATATTGAATGGTTTGCCATGGAAACAAACAGAGATCATTCTGTCGTTTATAAGATTGCATCCAAGTACTGCATTTTGGACTCTTTTGTTGACCATGATGACTACTCCATTTCTTCTAAGTGATTCCTGCCCACAGTAGTAGATATAATGGTCATCTAAGTTAAATTCACCCATTCCAGTCTATTTTCGTTCACTGATTTCTAGAATGTCTATGTTCACTCTTGCCAACTCCTGTTTGACCACTTCCAATTTGCCTTGATTCATGGACCTAACATTCCAGGTTCATATGCAATATTGCTCTTTACAGCATCGGACCTTGCTTCTATTACCAGTCACATCTACAACTGGGTATTGGTTTTGCTTTGGATCCATACCTTCATTACTTCTGGAGTTATTTCTCCATTGATCTGCAGTACAACTTAATTATTAACTCTTTGGAAACCATTGATGTTTACATTGGAAGAAGAATTTTCCTTCATCTCTATTTCCATCATCCATGGGAAAAGCAAACTATTTCTTTAAGTAGATAAAATAAATTTTCCAATTCCAGAATATGCACACAGTGTGACTGTTTCCTCTTCTGCTACCCATTATGTAATTTATCCCTCCCATCTCAAGTGTCTTGTCTTTTGTTGTCTTTTTACTCTCCCAAATCTGTTGATTCCACCACTGTAGCACAATATGGAAGTATCATTATATAAACATTTCCCCTCATTAGTTTTAATTTTTGGACTTCCCTAGTGGCTCAGAGGGTAAAGTGTCTGCCTACAATGCAGAAGACCTTGGTGAGATTCCTGGGTCAGGAAGTTCCCTTGGAAAAGGAGATGGCAACTCACTCCAGTACTCTTGCATGGAAAAACCCACAGATGGAGGAGCCTGGTAAGCTACAAGTCCGTGGGATTGTAAAGAGTTTTATCAAGGCAGAATTCATATATTTTAAAACTATGTAAGCCAGCTTATTGATGAGAAAGCTGGAATCAAGATTGCCGGGAGAAATATCAATAACCTCAGATATGCAGATGACACCACCCTTATGGCAGAAAGTGAAGAGGAACTCAAAAGCCTCTTGATGAAAGTGAAAGAGGAGAGTGAAAAGGTTGGCTTGAAGCTTTACATTCAGAAAACAAAGATCATGGCATCTGGTCCCATCACTTCATGGGAAATAGATGGGGAAACAGTGGAAACAGTGTCAGACTTTATTTTTGGGGGCTCCAAAATCACTGCAGATGGTGATTGCAGCCAGGAAATTAAAAGACGCTTACTCCTTGGAAGGAAAGTTATGACCAACCTAGATAACATATTAAAAAGCAGAGACATTACTTTGCCAACAAAGGTCCATTTAGTCAAGGCTATAGTTTTTCCCGTGGTCATGTATGGATGTTAGAGTCGGACTGTGAAGAGGGCTAATTGCCAAAGAATTGATGCTTTTGAACTGTGGTGCTGGAGAAGTCTCTTGAGAGTCCCTTGGACTGCAAGGAGATCCAACCAATCCATTCTAAAGGAGATCAGTCCTGGGTGTTCATTGGAAGGACTGATGCTGAAGTTGAAACTCCAATACTTCGGCCACCTCATGCGAAGAGTTGACTCACTGGAAAAGACTCTGATGCTGGGAGTGGTTGAGGGTGGGAGGAGAAGGGGAGGACAGAGAATGAGGTTGCTGGATGGCATCACTGACTTGATGGATATGAGTTTGAGTGAACTCCGGGAGTTGGTGATGGACTGGGAGGCCTGGGGTGCTGTGATTCATGGGGTCGCAAAGAGTCGGACATGACTGAGCAACTGAACTGAACTGAACTGATGTCAGTATATTGAATTTATTGAGAAAACAGTAACTTTTTTCTATGGTGCATTTTACCTGATATCATAACCTTATTATAAGTGTATGAAGATTTTGCCAACAGAATAGCAGAAAATGCAACATGTATTGATCTAATGATAAAAATATTTCCACTAGGGATCTAAGGGTAGAATTACACCAAATGATTCTCTTTGGTAAATATTTCAGCAAATATTTGCCCTTTGTTAATGCAAAACCATTCACCTTTTTCAGTAGGTACAAGATAATTATTATGAGGTACATAATATTTGGGTTACATTTTGCTTTTGAAAGAATAGTGACATAATTGCTTCATAGAAGGGCTCATTACTGACACGAATCACATAGTAGAAAATTTGCTAACGATGTGTAAAGTTTCAATTATAGTTTATAAGTTTTCCATCTTTTTAATAAAATTATAATACAAAACCACTAGGTGATTTTTCTCATAGTACAACTTGCTTTATAATCTGTTTATAAAATTCTACAAAATTTATTTAAAAAATATTTGGGTGACACATACTGATACCTTATTAACTTTCTCTTGCTGGAATTTACTTTTATATTTTTTTCTGAACACTGATTTTTATATTTAAGAACTATAAATTATACAGGTATCTCTTTTAACTTAAGTAAAGCATGTTGACTATTCATTATTTTCCAGCTGTATTTTATGTTCTTAATGTAGGTGAATAAGAAACTCTTGTATTTTTCTCAGACTTCTTTTAGTATTTGTCTTTATATCATATTAAGAACAAATTCACAGTGTATCAGTTCTGTTACAAGAAACATAAATACAACAAAAAATGTTTGCCTGTGCAGTTGTATCTTAAGTGGCTCTAGGGTACCTATGCACTTAGCCACTGTGATTAACTGAAAATAAGAGCAGTCAGTTGAATAATTTTCAAAACTACTAGCCATGAATATAAGAAAGAGCATATTCTTTAGGGAATTCTTATTGATTTGCCAATATTTAATTAGTCTAAACTATACATATATATATATATATATATATATATAGTCTCCATACATAACAGGTTCAACCAGTCTCTATTTTATGTTGTGATTATACTCCTTTTCCAAATGTGTAGACTATGTGAAATTTGTGGTGTGTTAATAAAGTTGTAGTGGTTACTGTGATAAAAATTACATTCTGTATGTATGTGTGTATATCTCTCTGCCTATATATCTACATTTAAAAAATGGGTCTGTCCAACAGTATTTTCTGAAACATCTCATCAAATTAATTTTAAATATAGTAACTAGTCTTCATGAATCAAGTAGCCATTTGTGCCAAATAAATAGGAATACATTTTAATATCATATTAATTTCATATTGAAATGTTTACTATCAATATATTTTCTCAACAAGTAATGAGTTACATGGTGGGGTAGGAGTGGAAAGCAAGCTGAACATTTGGCATTACTTATTTAGAAGGGTATGAAAAATAAAATAGGGTGAAAAAATAGTCTGGATTTGTATTAACACCTAACAACCCCCATATTGCTTTACATCCCATTCTTTTTTAACCTGTCAAAGTTCCTCACCAAGCTCATTGAAAACAAAGAGGCATTTTGCTAAACCTCTTTTCTAGGGACATGAACAGTGCTATAAAAATTTAATACTGTTTTAGCAATTTTCTTTAACAGTCAACCACATTTAGGTTGTAAATAAGAATGCTTTCAAGTGCACTACAACAGTGGAGGATAATTTTCCTAAACACATTTTGTTTAATTGTAATTGTGTTCAAGAGCATAAGTTAAATGAAGAATTTGCTCCTTCCCTACTAAATAAGGGTTATGTAATTTAGACCAGTGAATATGTGTTTGTGGGAGGGGAGGGTGTGGGTGCATCTTGATAATAAGTAGTAAAAATAGGACATTGCTTGAGAAATCATTATACATGCATCCAGTTGCCCCCTAATTATGAGACTTATGAACATACCATTCATACAGATTTTGTTTCTAACTTTGATTGCTATTCCTGACTCTACAACCCCACCTCTTCCTTTCTCTCCATTTCTTTTAGCTCGGTTATCAGTTTAACAATAATTCTGACATATGATCTGGAACCTCAATATAAAGATGATCCGAGGGGGTTCTGGATAAACAATGTCAAGAAAGGAAATCTGTTTTTTAATAGGCCAAATCTTTAGAACATGTTCTTTTTAAAATAGATGAAAAAAAATCACCTTAGAAATTCCTAAATCATCTAATGTTTGTGGATAAGTTGCAAGAACTAAATATTAAATAGGAAATCAATGTAATGT
The DNA here is from genome assembly GCF_049115385.1 of Moschus berezovskii. NCBI lineage: Eukaryota > Metazoa > Chordata > Mammalia > Artiodactyla > Moschidae > Moschus > Moschus berezovskii. The sequence continues at coordinate 48,577,046 of NC_142471.1, read as the reverse complement.
GGTGATAAAAAATATGGACTTTGGAATCAGATATGTTTTGGGTATCTGTTTTGTGTGTGTGTGTGTGCTTTTTTCTTTGCTAGTAACAATTTAACATCAGTCCTGCTACTTTACCTTCCAAAACCTCAGCTCTGTTTCTATAAAATGGAAAGCCATTCCCTTGTTCAACAGACAATTATAAATATTAAATAGTCAAAGCATGGTAGAATCTATGTTAACCAATTTCTACTTCAACCAAGAGATTGCACAATACAATCAATATTGCTAGTGCCTTAGCCAATAGGCTAACCTCTGCTGCTGCTGCTGCTGTTAGGTCGCTTCAGTCGTATCCGACTCTGTGCGACCACATAGAGGGCAGCCAACCAGGCTCACCCATCCCTGGGATTCTCCAGGCAAGAACACTGGAGTGGGTTGCCATTTCCTTCTCCAGGCTAATCTCTAGTAACTGCTTATAAATCTGCTCCCATCAGTCATTCTCCTCTCTTCTCAAATATGTTTAGACTAATGGTACTAATTTTACTTTTGTTTATAATTATATTTTAAATAAATATAACTGTATCTGTTTTTTATCGTCATGATAATGTTGCATAACAGATAACTCAAAATATTAGTAGCATAAAATAATAAATCTTATTTGGTTCATGAATTTTGGGGTTCATCTGTAAGCTGGGGTGAGTTTTCTGGCTTCATATATGTGCTTACCATTTGCCTTTCAACCCACCTACTAATGCATTTGCTCAGATTTTTTAGTTGATTTTCATTTATTCTTGCATATTTTTATTGCCAAGAACATGTTCTTTATTCTTTTTATATAGCAGCCCATTCTTATTTAATGTATTCTTTTTCTCTGAAAATATTGAAATATATTTTTAAAATGTTCTTCTCTTTCCTCCATATTTAAAAGAAAAATCTGTTTAGTCTCTTGATGTAGTGTCTTGAACTAGTGTATAGTGATTTTTATTTGGCTACTCTAGGCTTCCCTGGTGGCTCAGAGGTTAAAGCATCTGCCCCGCAATGCGGGAGACCTGGGTTTGATCCCTGGGTCAGGAAGATTCCCCTGGAGAAGGAAATGGCAACCCACTCCAGTACTCTTGCCTGGAAAATCCCATGGAAGGAGGAGCCTGGTGGGCTATGGTCCATGGGGTTGCAAAGAGTCGGATATGACTGAGTGGCTTCACTTCACTTCACTCTACTTTTAAGGGAGGATCGGTTAAAAGCTACTTGGAGATTCACTATTCATGTTTGGGTTTGTTGACTATGGGATTCACTGGAATTTTCTGTGCATTAGGGAAATCTTATCTTAGTATATTTAAGTCTATTTTTCCTTTTGCATGGTAGTGCTCCACCTGCACCCTTAATTCACCATACAATATTCTCTTATGTGATGTGGGTTCTATGTTTGGCTGTCATCATTCCAAAAACCATGATTCCCAAGATAAGAAGATAGGGATTCAATGTTCAGAAAGTAAATTTCAATCAGAGCCCCTGTTTTCATTTTAGTACTTCTGCTTTAGCAGTGCCTTCTGTTCCCCGTGTTGCTTTATGATTTCTAGAAAGTAGACTTTCAATATTTTATCAGATTGAGATATAAAAACCAATCAGATTCTCAAAGTAAAGAAGATATATGGGGTTTTAGCTTCTTGAAAAGAAATTAAACATTCAGTTTTAGCCCCACTTTTGCCCATTAGTTTGTCCTAAATACAACAAATCTGAACCTACTGGGGATGCAGTAGAGTAAATCATTTATTTCATTCACTGCTAACTTTGGATTCAGAACTGCTGGGTTAATCACCATTAGTTTTCTGTTTCCAGTCTCTAAAGTGATTTTGTCTTTTCTGTTATATTTGTTTCTCAAAGGATGTATTTTTGAAAAGTCACTTCCTGTCACTGGTAGGATTTGGTAGAAATAGAGATAAAGGTGTCTATTCAATCCACCACATTATTCAGAAAACTGACCCTGGCAAGGACAAGACACATGGCATTAAATAAGAAATTCAAGAGCTTAAGCTCTTGATATGATAACCATGTGCCTCAGAAAGACATTTGAACTGCACCCATAAACACTACAGAGCTGTTACTAAGTAAAATGAGAAAAATTGATCAATGCAAGAGATATACCTTCCACTGAAACTCTAATAATCAGATATACCTGTTACTTTGTAAGATTTTCAAGAATCCTTGGTGAATGCAAATACTGTATAGGTCTTTTCATACTAAAATGAATATGTTCAACAGAGAGAAAATCTTCAGGAACAAAGATTTAGTTCTATAGCATTTACATCACTGTCTTGAAAATGGAACTTATGAGGCACCAACTGTTGACTCTAATCTTATTTTTCTGAAATGAAAGAGTGTATATTAATATCCTTGCCATAGAAAATGCTCCCAAAAGTAGAACAGAAACATCCCTGAATAAATTTACATGAATTTTTGATATTTTTTTTATTCATTGTATTCAAACACATTCTGTGAATTAGGTTTTGCATACATTTTTGAAATAACTTGATGTCTTGGCCAATATAAGTGCTTTGAAGTTTTGCAGTCTAGATTCTAAAATATTGTACAGGTAAATTTTCTAACCACAGAAAATAAAATGTGAATCTGGCTTTTAGTTGTTTGGCATTTAAATAAAAATTATTATTATTATTATTTTCCTTATAGTTGTTTCCTCTGATTTTAAGACAGCATAACTCACTTGTCTAATCCCTAGATTACATGTGTCAGATATTCAAATTACACTTTTCCCTTCTATCTGTTATATTCACCAAAAATATTCCAAGCAGAATATTTAATGTATGACAGGTTCTACACTGTTATAAATGACTATTTGTGAAAATAAAAGAGAAGATGTTGCTGAGAAAAACTATTTCTACTTAATAAGTTAGACACAGTTGCAAATGCAGAAAGTCTTTATAAATGGAAAGCACATATCTCGTCATCAGCACTAATAACTCTGACATTCAGTTCTATTTAAATGGAGTTGCAATCCAAGAATCCTAAATATGACGTAGAAGCTAATAATGAAATAGTTTCTCTAAGATGCCTCTTTCTTTCTCTTGAAACACAAATGTAACAAAAACGAATTTTTATTTTACTTAACAGGTAAATGAATCAAATAATAACAGTTTTATGAGCAATACATTTTCTAAAACATGCTCTGGAAAAGTCATATAATCCTTTACAACTGCAAAAATGAGCAGATTTTTAAAAAATTATAGAGTCTCAATTCCACTGAATTTATCCTTAATCAAGATATAAACTTTATGCATTTTACTTCTAATTGTTTTTTTTTACTTTTCTATCCCCAAATATTGCTAGGCATTACTCTGTTTCTTACCCAAATATATACACCAAGATAGCACTTGTCCCCTAGAAAACAGAATATGATATACCTAGTTTCTAGTAACAATATCATTTTTAATAGTAAAAAGACTTAAGAGTATGTGCTTATAGGAAAACCAGACCCCCAAAAAATATGTGCTAAAATGGCTAATATTTCTAAAAAGAGCTTCATAAAATTTTAACAGCTGTTTTACCATAATTATTTAGGGTCAGCTAAGAATTCATGCTTTTGAACTGTGATGTTGGAGAAGACTCTTGAGAGTCCCTTGGACTGCAAGGAGATCCAACCAGTCCATTCTAAAGGAGATCAGTCCTTGGTGTTCATTGGAAGGACTGATGCTAAAGCTGAAGTTCCAATACTTTGGCCACCTCATGCGAAGAGTTGACTCACTGGAAAAGACTCTGATGCTGGGAGGGATTGGGGGCAGGAAGAGAAAGGGAGGACAGAGAATGAGATGGCTGAATGGCATCACCGACTCGATGGACATGGGTTTGAGTGAACTCCGGGAGTTGGTGATGGACAGGGAGGCCTGGCGTGCTGTGTTTCATGGGGTCGCAAAGAGTTGGACACGACTGAGTGACTGAACTGAACTGAATCCTTTTCTTTCATGTAAATATAAAGCTGACATAATTTCTCTTTGTCACATTTAAATTATTTCTGATTTTGTTATGTCTCTGCTCTTTTATGAAACTATGTCCCTGTATAACTGATTAAGATTTGAAGGATTCTTCTTGCATCAGTTCATTTCACTTTCTTTTTCAAATTTCTATATATCAAAAAGCCATATTTCCTAACCTTCATAAAACTGAATTTACATTTAAATGCAGTTCATTCTGCTGAAAAAAAAAAAACCACCTTAAATAAAGAATAGTTTTATCCTAGCTATAAATATGGAGCTATAGGATTATGTCAACTTAATAAATTGAAGGGTTTAAATGAAAAGAAATATAATTCTGCATAATACTAGCCATGTGGTCATTAGAGAAAGATTACTTTCAATATGTGATTTACCAAAGTAAGCCCAATTAGTGTTCTAAACTGTCTCAGTGCCAAAAATCATGGGAGGTGGGGTGGTGGATGAGAAGAATATAGTCTTCCTAAATAGACTATATTTTATAGATGTCCAGAAAATGCTGAATGTGTGTTTTATAGAGAATGATAAATCTTGCACTCTTAATGCAAATTCTTTATATCAACTTTGGTTTTCTGTGTAAAAGATTTAAAACAACATATTACCCTGAGGTAAATTTAACTGACCTAATTCTACTTCCTTGCACCAAATTATATGAATTACGAATGATAATATTTATTTAATTTTGCATGGAAATTAAGTCACAGACAATGAATCTCAAAACAAGGATCAGTATGTTTCATACATCATACATTTATTATGTTAATTTGATATTAAAAATGTTTGCAAGCAACTGACAATACAAATAAGCAGAAAAATTCAAGAATAATAAACAATCCTAAAATTATTTTTGACAAAGCTTTCTTATTTTTCTTTAAATAGTATTTGTCTTGCAAAAACTAAGTTCTTTAGGTGCAAGAAATGGATGAAAGTGAAAGTTGCTCAGTTGTGTCCAACTCTTTGTGACCCCATGGACTATACAGTCCATGGAATTCTCTAGACCAGAATACTGGAGTGGGTAGCCATTCCCTTCTCCAGGGAATCTTCCTGACCCAGGGATTAAACCCAGGTCTCCTGCACTGCAGAATTCTTTACCAGCTGAGGCACCTGGGAAGCCCAAGAATACTTGAGTGGGTAGCCTAACCCTTCTTCCTGACCCAGGAATCAAGCTAAGGTCTCCTGCATTGCAGGTGGATTCTTCACCAGCTGAGCAAGGAGGGAAACTATATTCATGGAATGTGTGATGGATCCTTTGAGACATTAGTGGGCAGGAAACTATCTTAGCAACTACACAGTTAAGTTTGTAGAATAATAGAAATGTCACTTAGGATCAACAATATTCAGTATGACAGTAGCTCTGATTATTCAACAGTTTTAGTATTTCCTTCAGCCGGAAGGGAATCCATTGCTCACTAAACTTTTGATCCATATCCTGGTGATTAGGTTACTTCTGCTTTGACACCTTAGAGTCTGTTTCCAAGGGAATTCAAATAAGACCATCAATAGTAGGTATGCGCTAAGGAGGCAGGCTTTAAGGTAAGACACTGGACATGGATCAGACCAGAAGGCTGATAATGAGGACATCATTACCGCTTTCAGGTGGAACAATGATAGTCCTTATAATGTTGTACTTATGTAAAATTAAGGGGAGATAGTTGAGGCAGGAAATATATTGGTAGTTGTGATGTCCTAACTGAGAAATATAAATAATAATGAATAAGAAACTGAATGATATTGTTAGGACAATCAATATCAATCAAAACCGGTGAAAAGTTGAAGATAATCATAAATTTAAGGTGAAGTGTGAAAACCACAGGGACTATATTATGAAAGAGTTGCAAAGTGTGGTTAATATGATAAAAGCAATGATAAATATGTATGGAAATTGGTACTGAGAGTGCTCAACCGAAGGGAATAGAACTTGAAAGTTAGGATTAAATCATGCCCTCGATTATATAGTAATTTACCATTGAATCTGACAAATGTGCTACTTTCCATTCTTATGAAGGAGGGCCAGATTCATTTCACAGTCTCATGGGACAGAAAACAATATGGATGCTATTGATTCAGAACTGTTTAAGTCTCTTTCCTTCTGTCATACTGTAATCTGAATGGATCTGGAAAATCTATCAGATCAGATCAGATCAGATCAGTCGCTCAGTCGTGTCCGACTCTCCGCGACCCCATGAATCACAGCACACCAGGCCTCCCTGTCCATCACCAACTCCCGGAGTACACTCAAACTCATGTTCTACTAAACATTACATTAGTCATTCTGTCAATGATAACTTGTTAACTGAAGTAGATTATTAAGAATGAACACATACACTGGAGGTCTTGGCAAGACATATGTATTCTAGAACACAGAAATTTAACAAAATTCAAAGCCTTGCCATATCAGTGAATTTTTTTAGGGACTCAGCTGTCTAAGGGATGCTGGGACATACTTTCTAAAAAATGAATCATTGCATCTTATATGCCATACTACTAAGAAAGAAGCATGATATCTGATAATGTTTTACTCTGGAGGCAGCAGCATATTCTAAACTTGTAAATAATGATGTGCCATTTTTATCAAGTAACATTATTGTGTACTGGATTGTGTCTCCCCTTCCTTCCAAATTCATATGTTAAAGTCCTTAACCCTTAAAATGATTGCATTTGGAAATGGGACCTTTAATAGACAATTAGTTAGATGAGGTCATGGGACCCACATGTTGGGATTAGTTCCCTTATAACAGGAAGAGATACCAGAGCTCTGTTTCTATCCTTATACTCACAAAGAAGATGTCACTTGAACACATAGAGAGATGGTCCCCAGCTTCCAGAACTATGAGAAATAGATATCTATTATTTAAGCTACCAGTTTATGGAGTTCTGTTATAGTATCCCAAGCAAGACAAACATAAAAGACTGTCAGATTTTAGTAGAATTCAGAATATGAAAGGACTCTGAGATCCAGGTGGCAATTCAGGCAGTGCTGTCATTTGAACCATACAAGTCAAAAGACACAGAGGTAAAATGCAGCTCATGGCAACCTCAGTATGAAAATCACAACTTAGAACTCTAAACTAATGGAGCCAATTTTTTACCTGTAGTGTATAACTGTACACAATACAAAAATAATTCTGATGTGCTATAGGCATTGTGGAGACAGAAAGTCTGATATCAAGATATATCATTTGATGCATCAAGTAATCATGTGATCAGAACTTCTTCATAATCCAGTTTCTTTCAGAGCCAACAGTCAAAGTCAGAGGTGGCCCACTATAAATACACCACTGGGTGGAAGTGGTACATTCAAGATCAATCACAAGCAGAACCAAAGGATACAAATAATCTGCATAACTAGGTAACCTACCTGTAATCCATTACTGTGACACTGGGGCTTCCTGTGTAGCTTGTGGACATTGGTCCTTACGACTAACTAATGAAGGAGGGAAAAAGCAAAGCTTGCTTAGTAGAAGCTTTGCTTAATATGAGATGCACACTAATAAAGGATGGTTGCTGTGCCTAAGTCAAGGTTTGTGTGGAAGGTAGAAGAATCCAAGGTGAGAATATATTCTGACTCATGTGAATAGAGAATAGCTTTGTTAGTAGGTCAGTGGTTTTAAAAGACTAACAAGCAGAGATAAGGAAAACTGGGGAAGTCAAGTTGATGGACTTAGAAATATGATCACAAGATATGGAGACTTTCGAATCCTGTATTAATGTTCAGTAAATAGCATTCATCTAGAAATTCTCTCTCCAACTCCTACAGAGCGTTCCATCTAATGGCATAGGATCCAGGGTAATATTGCTTTGAACCAAAGGAACACATTATATTTAAAATCAAATTAGGTGAGGTTCTAGATATATATTGGAATCCACTGAATTAGTATCCAGGAAAGGACATGAACACTGCATCTTATCCTCAAGTGGGAGGAGTCAGAGTTCAGTACCAGGGTCTATGTACTTGGGCTGTCAGGCTGTTCCACCACAGCAGCAATGTGTTCAGACAGATTTTTCTGCTATGCTTGAGTATCCCCAATAAGTACATGTGATATTAGGACTCTAGGCCTACAATACTGTGAACCATACATTTCTGAGTCTTTAGGTTAATTGTGTGGATAGAGATATTTCAATATTTTTCCCTTTGTAAGCCCTAAAAAGCTACTTCCTGACTATCATGGCCCTCTGCTCAGCTGTGATCAGATATTGGTTCAAAATGTTTGATACTTCTTTGCAACAGCAGTCCCACCTGGCAGCAGCAGCAGTTCTTCAGTTCTCTTTACTGGTCCTAATATATGCTTGGTCCTATCAATTCAGTTCAGTTCAGTCTCTCAGTCATGTCTGACTCTTTACAACCCCCTGCTCCACAGCACATCTGGCTTCCCTGTCCATTACCAGCTTCCGGAGCTTTCTCAAACTCATGTCCATAGAGTTGCCATCCAAGCATCTCATCCTCCACCGTCCCCTTCTCCTACCACCTTCAATCTTTCCCAGCATCAGGGACTTTTCCAGAGTCAGTCTTTGTATCAGGTGGCCAAAGTATTGGGGTTTCAGCTTCAGCATCAGTTTTTCCAATGAATATTCAGGACCAATTTCCTTTAGGATGGACTCGTTGTAACTCCTTGCAGTCCAAGGGACTTTCAAGAGTCTTCTCCAAAACCACAGTTCAAAAGCATCAGTTCCTCTGCACTCAGATTTCCTTATGGTCCAACTCTCACATCCATGCATAACTACTGGAAAAACCATAGCTTTGACTAGACAGAACTTTGTTGGCAAAGTAATATATCTGCTTTTTAATATGCTGTCTAGGTTTGTCATATCTTTTCTTCCAAGGAGCAATCATCTTTTAATTTCATGTCTGCAGTCGCCATCTGCAGTGATTTTGCAATCCAACAAAATAAAGTCTGTCACTGTTTCCCAATCTATTTGCCATGAAGTGATTGGACTGCATGCCATGACCTTAGTTTTTTGAATGCTGAGTTTTAAGCCAGCTTTTGAGGCTCTTTAGTTCTTCTACTCTGTGCATAAGGGTGGTATTATCTGCATATCTGAGGTTATCGATATTTTTCTATGCAATCTGTATTCCAGTTTACGCTTCATTCATTCTCTCATTTCTCATGATGTACTCTGCATATAAATTAAATAAGCAGGGTGACAGTATACAACTTCTATGTACTCCTTTCCCAATTTGGAACCAGTCTATTGTTCCATGACTGGTTCTAACTGTAACTTCTCGACCTCCATACAGGTTTCTGAGGAGGCAGGTAAGGTGAAGGATGCTTAATTTGCACCATGTTTCATGAGTGAATTTCGTATGTATTGGCAAGTGAATTAGGGGAAAGTGTTTTTTTGTTGTTGTTGCTGTTGTTGTGTGATTTGCACATGTGACCAGAGTAAGTCTCTGGCCAAAATCATGGCTAGTGGTCTTCCTGAAGAGACAAATTACAAGATGACAGACTCAAATGCTTTTTTAAAGTGAATTGGAATATAAAACCAGGAACCATGATACAAACTGGGGAAGTTTACTAAATCAAATAGTATGGGTGTGATGATTAGAGAGCACCCTCACTGTGTGAAGTTGATGGTTTGGCATTAAATAGTATCAAAATAATTACAATGGTATTTTTCACAAGTTGGTGAGAAAATAGCTAATGACTGTAAAAATATTCCTGAACCTAATTCTGCATTATACTAAAGATCCTATAAATGAAATTCTTTGTAGGTCACATCTATTGAAACCAATTATAAAGTTACTCATAGTATTGTGGGGAGTCTACAGGTTTGGGGTCAAAAATATCAAGTTAATTTCCCAGTTATGAAAACTTTTAGCAAAATTATTTAATTTTCTCTGTGTCAGATTCTTGATTTGTAAAATGTTAATGCTAACTATTCTAATCAAAAACTTTTCTGAGATTTATAGGAGATATTCATAACAATACATATTAGTCCTGTTACTTGGAGAAAAATGTTAACAATTTCTTTCTCCTTTTTTATTGACAAATCTAACCTTGAAGTAAATTTCTTGCTCTGTTTCCCTGGAAACTTTTTGTTTCCAAGCAACATAGCTTATTTTAAAATGACCCCTGGTTGGTCAGTTTCATCTGGAATGGGAACACTACTAAGAAACACTATATTCCTAGTAGGTAGCTATACCTTAGAATTTCCCGAGTGACTCTTGTAATCTAGAATATCCCTTACCATCATCTCTTTGGAGTTATACCTATGGGATGGTTATAGTAAATGGTGGTCCTTATTTGGAAAAGGGTACCAAGGGTAAGGTGGCTCTTCATCCCTTCCAACTGAGTCTCATTCACTCACTGTTGAGCTCATGCTCTAATGTAATGCCATGGCTCCTGGATGGTCTGCTCTGACTGCTTTCACTAAGAAGAAATCCCTGCTGCTTCCCTGCTGTTCTATTCCACTTCTTGTCATGTGTTTTTCTAAATGAATCTGATGCTAAATGTGGCCTACTCAATAAACACCCCTTGAGTGTTAAATAAGTCTGAAATGAAGACCTGTTAAATCCTTCATTTCTAAGTCACACTGTGATTGAAAAACAGAATGCAATTTGTTACATTGCAAGATGGAATAGGCTAGTGATAAGAAGAACTATATTTAAGGCTTATAACTAAACTTGAGAGTAAACCCTTAACAATTGCTTAGTGAATTTGTATCACAAAATCAAAAGGTGAGGGACTTCTCATATTCTTTAATGAAGATTTAACATTTCCTCTTGTCAATATTCTTTTACCACAAATTGTAAAATTATTCAGTGAGGGTATCTATATATTAAGGGAACCCAAAACACTGAGTTGATGATGAATTTCAAACATTATGATATCTTATTTGCATTAAAGTCAGATAAAATTAGGAGGGAAACTGTTTCAACCACTACCAGTACAACAGCAGCAGAAGTCAAATGATGACAGAGCGGAAAACCATAGAAATGAGATTTTTCAGACAAATTTTCTTAAGACTCAAAGTTGAGCTAATTATTCCTATACTCAATGATCTATGATGAAATCTGTGCTTTTTGTGGTTTGTAAGGGAGACAGGGCTGAAAGTGGCTCTCATTTCAACCAATTCTTCCAGATGGTGAGAAAAAATGAAACTGTTCAAAACATTTCTTGGAGATATTCCAGTTGAAACAAACTCTTTAGTCAACCTCATATTGCAGTCTCATGCCAACATGAGACAAGAACACAAAGGTGTTTTCCTGACTGGCTAGTTGACTTTACTGTGAAACTGTGGTGGCAGGATAGATGACGAATGTAAAAGAACAACAACAACAACAAAAAGTATTGATGCTTTGTGATCGGAAAGTATTTTTAATATAAGGAATAAAAACTAGGATGTCCCAACTGTTTCATATTCTTTAAAAAACGAACTCATTTTCTGAAGGGAATGTGGATAAACAATTGAAAATAATTGCAGGAACAGAGGACCTGAGGGTAAAATTGTTGATGAAGGAAGTGTGGAGAGAGTATCAGACATGGTGTACTGTCAGACTTAGAAATCTAGCTGTGTGAGGTGCTACTTATTTTTGTTACAGCTCTTAGTCATTAATTAGCCACTTCTCATTCCCCTGAGTCCCCAACCTATGTTTAGCTAACCTGGTTCTCTGAAAGGGTTCTGACTTATTAAAGACCCACATTTGCATTTACATGCCTACAAATGAGGTTATTGCAATGTTTCTCTTTTAAGATGTGATGACCAATAATATTTTAAATCTTAGTAATGTAAAAATATAGACAAATGTTAATATGATAAACACTTTCTTAGTTTATCTATGAATTTTTCACAACGTCCTTTTTATACCTTTTCTTATTTACTTCATTTCATAAAAATGTTAGCCTTTAGTAAAAGCTTCACAGCTAGTTTTTACTTTGTGTGTGTGTGCTCAGTTGTGTCTCTTTGCAGTCCTATGGACTGTGGTCTGCCAGGTTCCTCTGTCCATGGAATTTTCAAGGCAAGATTACTGGAGTGGGTTGCCATTTCCTACTCCAAGGGATCTTCCCGACCTAGGGATCAAACCCTGGTCTCTTGCATCTCCTACATTAGCAGGCAGGTTCTTTACTACTGGTGCCCCTAGGGAATCCCATTAAATAGCTTGATATTCTGTGAAACCTCTTTCTCTGTCTATACCAGTTTATCAAACTTGTGTGTGCTGTGTTTAGTTGTGTCCAACTCTTTGGGACCCCATGAGTTGTAACCCGCAAGGCTCCTCTGTCAGTGGAACTTTCCAGGCAAGAATAAGTTTATCAAATTTACTCATTGTTGAATACCTAACAATTAGTATAGTGCTTAGCTTATTTTCACTTGAATAAATGAATGATTGGGTGAATGAATGAAACAGGATCTTACAGCAGTAATACACATTGTGTTTTCCACACTTAGAATCTCTATTCACAGAATTATGGGATTCCTATACTATTTCAAAAGTCTCCAGGAGTCTTTCATACCTGAGTTCATTGTATCTGACTCTTTGTGACCCCATGGACTATAGCACACCAGGCTCCTCTGCCCATTGGATTCTCCAGGAGAGTATACTTTAGTGAGTTGCTATGCCCTCCTCCAGGGGATCTTCCCAGCCCAGAGACTGAACCCATGTCTCTTACATCTCCTGCATTGGCAGATGAGGTCTTTACCACTAGTGCCACCTGGGAAGCCCATATGACTTCTGTGCTCGCATTGTCTGACAGCTAATCTCTCTACTTGTGTACTAAATTGCAACCTTTTGACCTTTCTCCTTCACCATCATCCCTTCTCTTTCAATTAATCTTCCCTGAACATAACTTATTAATTTGTCCCCAGCTTAAAACAAGATGGGAAAAAAATTCTCTTCTTCTAAAATCCCAGTTCATACACCGCTTCAGGGTAAAATTCCTTGGAAAGCCAGTATAGTTTAGAACTATTGTGAACGCACTGTCATTCTCTTCTTCCTGCCTCCAAAACTACTGGTTGTTGTTGCTGTTACTGTTGTTCAGTTGCTCAGTTGTGTCCAACTCTTTGCGACCCCATGGACGAGCATGCCAGGCTTCCCTGTGCTTCACCATCTCCTGGAGTTTGCTCAAACTCACATCCATTGAGTCAGTGATGCCATTCAACCCTCTAAACCTCTGTCACCCCCTTCTTCTCCTGCCTTTAATCTTTCCCTGCATCAGGGTCTTGTCTGATGAGTCAGTTCACATTTGGTGGCCAAAGTATTGGAGCTTCTCAGCATTAGTCCTTCCAATGAATATTCAGGACTGGTTTCCTTTAAGATTGACTGGTTTGATTTCCTTGCTGTCCAAGGGACTTCCAAGAGTCTTCCCCAGCACCACAGCTCAAAGGCATCAATTCTTCGACAGTCAGCCTTTTTTATTGTCCAGTTCTCACATCTGTACATGACTACTGGAAAAACCATAGCTTTGATTATATATTCTCTTCTCCCTGCCTCCAAGACTGCTGTGGCCTCTTAATTTCCATGTGTCAGTGAGGGCATTACTTGTCCTTCTTAATCCATGACATATTCTCTCACTCCTTCTCCATCTGTGCTTATGTTGCAGGGACCGGGTTCTCATACAGCAATGGTGTTCTTCTGCTCCTCATGTTTCCTCTAAGGCTACCCTGAGTGATGTGACAGCTGAACTGTTTAGGCTGGACTGACTCTTTCTTTTAACACTGTTCTTTTCTTCTAAGGTTCCTTATCTTTCTTGCTGATGAACTCCAAAAGTTCTCCACCTTTGTCGGAGCCCGGCAGTGACCACGAGAAAGAATGGATAAGGAAGCAGAGATGTGCCTGCAAACAAGACTCTCTGCTTGGGCAGAGCATGCTTGCAAACAGGATGTTCTGCCAGGAAGCCTGCACACAATATCCAAGGTTAATGGTCCACTCACATACGAAAACAAGGAAGAGACTGGAATTCTGGGCAGGCTTCTTAGTGAACATGATGTGGTCACTTCCTCCCTTTGTTCCTCCCGTCCTTGGAATGTGATTGGTTTTTGTCCTTATTTGGTAGAAGAATGCATTGCTTAGATTTTGGTATGTGTCCAGCTACTGGGGTATAAAAATAAAACGCAAGGGGGCTTGCGCAGAATTTTTCCTCTGGCTGGAGTTGTGTCTTTGTCTGTCTTTTGTGTGTCTTGTCTTTGTGTCATTTCGCCCGCAACATCTGGTGCCCAACGTGGGGCTCGAATGAAACCGAAAGGGTGAGTACCCCTTGGGGATTTTAGGTCCAAGGCAGGGGAACTTTTGGGAAAATTATGGGGAATTCCCCATCAGCAAAGGCACAATACATGGAGCTAGTTGAAGGACTTCTCCACTCCATCGGGGTCAAGGCATCGAGTCATCGTTTATCGGAGTTATTTCACCTTGTGGAGCAGCATTATTATTGGTTTAAGTGCCAACCTAAAGTACAATTAAACTTAAAGGAATGGAAATTAATACAGAAGGAATTACAGCAACAGCATCAGAAGGGTAACATAATTCCTTTGAAATTGTGGACTCTGTGTGGTGCTATCACTCAAGCACTTGCATTGCTTTCTACAGATAGTGAAACTAAATCTACAAAATCTGAGGTAATTTATGAGGAAGTCCCTATTGAGAAACAAAAGGAATCAAATGCTGCCACTTTAAATGATGCTTCTGTGGCTGCTGCTTTGCATTCCAGGGATGGGGAATCGGACACTGAATCTGATAGTTCTAGTGATTCCTCCTCGTCGTCCAAAGGGAACAACAAGGTTGATAAAGTGACCCGACTTTTTCAACAATGGTGGAAAACACAGAATGAAGGAACAAAAAGGGCTTCTACTTCTACGGCCCCTCCCTATGCTTCTCTTTTTCCAGTATCGCATAGGGCTCCAGATGTAGGCTGAGAGGGGCGCTCTTTCTTATTTCCTGTGTCCATGTTTTATGATAATGATATCCCTGTGCCCTCTGGTGGTTTTACAGATCCTCCACCGTTATTTCTAATTCAACGGCACGCAGCTCCCAACAATATGATTAATGTTCAATATTCGCCTTTTGAATATAAATTTTTCAAGGATCTTAAAGCTTCTGTCTCTCGATACGGTCCCCAATCCCCTTTTGTATTAGCTATGTTAGATTCTGTAGGGAAGACAAAATTGGTTCTTCCCTTGGATTGGGAGGCCATAGCCCAGGCTGTGCTTGAAGGATCCCAATGGTTGCAATTAAGGAGTTGGTGGGAAGAAGAAGCCCGAAAGCAGGCTTGAATTAATGAGGGACAGAACCCTCCTGGTCCTTTAGAAGATAAATTGATGGGAGAAGGACAATTTCGAGCCTTAAGAGATCAGGCTCAATATTCTGATCAGGATTTACAACAGGTGCACCAAGTATTTCTTAGGGCTTGGCGCCATATTGTACCTACTGGCCACGCTCAGCCTTCTTTCACAAAAAGTTTACAAGGACCCAATGAACCTTATACTGATTTTCTTGCTAGATTGCGGGTGGCTGTTGAGCGGGCTGTTGGACGTGATGAAATTTCAGAGATAATTTTACAAACACTTGCTTTCAAAAATGCAAACCCGGAAAGTAAACGTGTTTTAGGTCCTTTAATAGGACAGGGGGCCTCTATAGCTGAATATATTAGAGCTTGTTCAGAAGTGGGAGGAACCGAACATAATGCTACTGTTTTAGCTACTGCCTTGGCTTAAGCTATGAAGCCCTCTAAGGGCAGAAATTGTTACCATTGTGGGAAACCTGGACATATGAAAAAGGACTGCAAAAAATGGAAGGCAAAACAAGGATATACAAAACAAAATAAGCCCCCTGGGCTTTGCCACCGATGTGGCAAAGGGCTTCACTGGACCAATGAATACAGTTCTAAAACTGATAAATACGTCAATCCTATTGGTAACCCACATTCGGGAAACTACTTAGCGGGTTTCAGTCCCTGGGGCCCAGGAACAATGCCAGGGACGCAATTAACCACGCCTCCCGCTTCTCAAGTAACTCCTTCGTTTCCCAACAACCCTTAGAGATGACCACTACAACAGGAATAACCAAACCTCTAATGGTGTCAGATTTACGCTCTGCAACGTCAGGAAGTGCTGCTGCTGATTTGCCTCTCGCTTAAAATGTTCTTTTGTCCCTGGGCGGAGGCATTTATAAATTAAGAACAAACATATTTGGCCCATTGCCTAAAGGCGCTTTTGGCTTAATATTGGGCCGCAGTAGTGCCGCTTTAAGAGGCCTAACCATAATTCCTGGAGTAATAGACTCTGATTTTGTTGGAGAAATTTTAATTATGGTCTCTACTTCTGTTACAATTTCACTATTGGCTGGAGAACGTATAGCACAAATACTTCTTTTATCTTATCTTCCATTTTCTGTTCTTCCTAATGAAAGGTCAGGAGGTTTTGGAAGTACTGGGCAACATATATTTTGGGAGATGCTCATCAAGGATTCTCTCCCTGTTCTTTCCTTGACCATACAAGGAAGGAACTTTGAAGGGTTAATAGACACCGGGGCAGATGTTTCAGTCATATTCTCCCAACAATGGCCCCAAGACTGGAGCAAAGAAAAGAGTCCTCTAATGCTGACAGGATTAGGCTCCATTTCAGATGTTTGGAAAAGTACTCGTCCTTTACAATGCCAGTTCCATAATGGAAAAACAGTTTTGTCACTTTTTATATTGTTAATATACCTATTAATATATGGGGAAGAGATCTTCTCTCTCCCATGGGAGCCTCTGTAACCATTCCATCGGGAAACTAATAGCCACTGCTCAAATTCCTCGAGCACTCCCATTAAAATGGATAATTAATACTCCTAAATGAGTTGAGCAGTGGCCATTACCAAAAATGAAGCTCGAGGCCGTAGAGCAATTAATAACGGAACAACTTCAACTTGGCCATATAGAGACTTCTACTTCCCCTTGGAATTCTCCTGTATTTGTTATAAAAAAGAAATCTGGAAAATGGAGAATGTTGACTGATTTAAGAGAAGTTAATAAATGTATTGAACTCATGGGAGCCTTACAATTGGGCCTTCCCTCTCCTGCTCTTATTCCTCAAAACTGGTCTTTAATGGTATTAGATCTTAAAGATTGTTTTTTTACTATTCCCTTACAATTACAAGATAGAGATAAATTTGCTTTCACGGTTCCTGTTCTTAATCATCCTCAGCCCGTTAAGCACTACCATTGGACAGTCTTGCCACAGGGAATGATAAATAGTCCTACCTTATATCAAGAGTTTGTAGCTCGTTCTTACAATCTATTCGTCAAGAATATCCTAATTATATTCTCTATCATTATATGGATGATCTCTTATTGGCAGCTCCCTGTATCGCTGAACGTGATAAATTCTTCTTAAAAGTACAGGAGGCTTTGAAACTATATAACTTGCATATAGCGCCAGAGAAAATTCAAAAGGATTTTCCCATTTCTTATTTAGGGACTATATTAGAACAACACCGAATCCAGTCTCAAAAATTACAAATTAGAAGAGACCATTTAAAAACTTTAAAAGACTTCCAGAAATTATTAGGAGATATTAATTGGCTTCGCCCGGTACTTGGGATTCCTACTTATCAATTACGAATTACGACACTTATTTTCTACTTTAGAAGGAGACACGGCTTTAGATAGTCCCCAAATCTTAACCCCCTTGGCTTTGCAAGAGCTTCAATTTGTTGAACAAAGATTAAATGATGGTTTTTTAACATATATTTCTGCGTCTCAACCTATTTCATTCATAATATTTCATACCCCTCATTCTCCATCTGGTGCGATTGCTCAAGAAAAAGGATTAATAGAATGGGTTTTTTTTACCTAATAGTTTCTCTAAAAAATTAACTACATATATGGATAAATTAGCCTTTCTTATACAAAAGGGTCACAATCGTATTTTACAATTATCAGGAAAAGAACCACACCAGATTGTTACTCAATTAACGAATGCTCAGATATCTTTATGTTTACAATTTAATGAAAATTGGCAAATTTCACTTACTTCATTTCCTGGTTCATTTTCTAGTCATTATCCATCATCTAAATTGATTTTTTTTGAGCCAACCCCATGATACCTCAATCTTCGATTTCAGATGTTCCAGTTAAAGGACCCACTGTTTTTACTGATGCAAATAAAAACACTGCTGGATATTGGACTTTTGAACGTTCTAAAGTTCTTCCCCATTCATTCTCCTCTGTACAGCCTGCTGAGTTGTGGGCTATTTATTTAGTTTTGCAAGATTTTTCTCAACTTCCTGTTAACATTGTTTCAGATTCTCGATATGCTGTTCTCTCTTGTCTACAGCTTCCTCAAGTTTCCCTGCCTATAACTCTTAAGACAGATATTGATAAATTGTTTTATCAGGTGCAGCAATTGCTCCTAAGGCATTCAGAATCAATTTTCTTTACTCATATCCATGCTCATTCCGCCCTTCCTGGACCCTTGTCCTTCGGAAATGCTGCAATTGATGCATTACTTTATCCTATAGAAGCAGCAAAACAAGAGCATTATCTGCAACATACTAACTCTAAAGGATTAAAAAAAAAACTTATGCTATTACTCGAAAACAAGCTCAAAATATTGTTCGCTCTTGTTCCATATGTGCGCCTTTTACTTTACCATTTACCCCACCAGGTGTCAACATAAGAGGACTACAAGCAAATTAGATATGCAAATGGATGTAATTTTTATTTCATCTTTTGGGCAACAAAAATGCATCCATCATACTATAAATACTTGCACACATTTCCAATGGGCTACTGCATTACATTCTGAAAAAGCTGACGCTGTTATTACTCATTTATTATCTTGTTTTGCAGTTATGGGAATACCAATTGAATTAAAAACTGATAACGCACCTGCTTACCAATCAGCTAAATTAGCTCATTTTTTATCCCAATATCATATAACTCATACTTTTGACATCCCTTATAATAGTCAAGGGCAAGCTATCATTGAAAGCGCTAATCATACTTAACGTGAATAT
Source organism: Moschus berezovskii (assembly GCF_049115385.1). Taxonomy (NCBI): domain Eukaryota; kingdom Metazoa; phylum Chordata; class Mammalia; order Artiodactyla; family Moschidae; genus Moschus; species Moschus berezovskii. The sequence goes on along the minus strand of NC_142471.1, from coordinate 48,558,140 downwards.
ATTGAAAAAATAAAAAAGGGGGAACAGGAGAGATTTACGAAACCAAAAGATATCTTGAATAAAACCTTACTTACTTTAAATTTTTTGAATATTTGGAGCAAAGAAAATCTATCAGCAGCAGAATTGCATTTTCGAAGGAAAGAAAAGGATAAGAAGATCTTGAATACACTCATTTGGTATAAAGAAAAAGGTTGGGTTCCAGCATCACTGATATATTTAGGATGAGGTTATGCTTTCATATCTGTTGATAATTTTAGGTTTTGGACACCAATCTTGTTGATCAAGATTCATCATGGATGATTGCTTTGTGCGAAAATTTGAAGAGCTTTCTGCACAGTGGAGCTTTCCTTCCCTACCCGATCTGTGTCCCCTCCAACATGGGGGCTACTGAAGAAGCTTACACAGGAGGCTGAGAAAATCCTCGTTAATGCTGGTCAACCTCTCAATCCTACTAATTTGCTGTTGGCTATAGCCACTCCAGTACTATTGCCTAGAAAATCCCATGGATGGAGGAGCCTGGTAGGCTGCAGTCCGTGGGGTCGCTAAGGGTCGGACACGACTGAGCGACTTCACTTTCACTTTTCACTTTCACACATTGGAGAAGGAAATGGCAACCCACTCCAGTGTTCTTGCCTGGAGAATCCCCGGGACGGGGGAGCCTGGTGGGCTTCCGTCTATGGGGTCACACAGAGTCGGACACGACTGCAGTGACTCAGCAGCAGCAGCAGCATGATGGCTGTGGTTACCTGTAAGGTAATGTATGCGCAAGCGATAGAATATACTTATTGGGCTTATGTTCCTAACCCTCCTCTTGTGAGATCTGTCTCTTGGGGTGAACCTGAAGTATAGGTATGCACCAATGAAACTGCATTCTTCCCACCACCCGCGTGTGGAGGAATTGAGCATTTGTATCATCATAGTAATCAATATAAGTAATGTTACTGTTGCAGTGAGGGGCCTCCCCTTGTGCATTGGAGGACATCCCTTTTGCCTTTCTACAAAAAAGCACAATCATCACTCTTATAATACCTGGGGGGTACAATATAATAATTATCATCCTGCTGTCTTTACTGTGCTTGTTTCCACCAAGGGATTCAACACCCTACGACGACGATTCATCACCATCCTGATACCTTTATACCATTATGTCCTTCTAAATATTTTATTTCTTCTCTAGAATCTTTGGAGTGGGAAAGTTGCCGAGGTCATTGGCCTTTTAAGGTCATGAACTATTCTGGATTTGTTATTGTAAATTGGAGCCCTTATCATAGCCAAATTTTGGAAAAATGGTCTAATAAAACTCTCAAATGGCATCGAATTAATGGTACTTTAATTGGTAACGGTAATGAAACTGTAAAATGGCAGCAGTTTGCACTCATTCCCCCTCAGTTGCAATTGTTAGGGTATCCCCACTTCCAAGGGAGTATTTGGAAACTGTGGGCAGTTTCAGGGAATCTCACTATATGGTTGGGAAACTATACTTTGGATATGAGTGACAGTTCAGGTCCCTTACATGTCAACTTGCATATTAATAAATCTTATTCTTCTATGGCTTGTTTAAAATACCCCTTTGCATTGTTGTATGGGAACTGGACTTGGAATGCAACTGAGGGATCTGTATCATGTAATCATTGTAATTTAACACAGTGTGTAAATCAGTCATGGTGGAAAAATTTTGAAATACAAACCCGCAATTCTAATTTTTCAATGGTGGTTGTTAAAACTCGAACCGAAGTATGGCTACCTGTAAATTTGACAAGACCTTGGTCAGACTCTTTTGCTGTATCTCATTTGGTGACCGCTGTACAGACTTTGCTTCATCAATCCCGATGCATGCTTGGAGTAATCATAGCTTCAGTTCTTACAGTGGCTTCAGTTACTGCAACCGCTGCCGTAGCTGGACTTGCTTTGCATCAAGGAATCCAAACAGCAGACTTTGTGCGGGAATGGCATAAAGACTCTCATTTATTATGGCAACAACAACGAGATTTGGATACCCAACTTGCAACTGATGTACTCAATCTTCAACATACTGTTTCTTGGCTTGGGGATCAATTAACTGTCTTATCCACAAGAAGTGTGTTGAAATGTGATTGGAACTCCTCTCAATTATGTATAACACCTGTTCCTTTCAACATGAGTGAGGGTTGGGAAAAGGTGAAACGGTCTTTAACAGGGCATCAAAACCTAACCAAGGAAATTATGGAATTAGAGCAACAAAATTTGTCTACATTTAGCAAAACGCTACCTGACATTACTGGGTCCGATCTGTTAAAGGATTTGCAGGAAGGGTTGAATAATTTGAATTCCTTTGGGCATGGATCTACTTTAATTGGACCTACTTTGGGGAATACTTTGTTCATAATACTCTTATGCTGTGTTATTATTCTAGTCTTCTGGTGCTGGCGGAGAAGGCAACAACTAAAAAAGGACAGACAATGCATTATTGCCGCCTTACAGCTTGCTATTGCTTCTCAGAAAGAAGGGGGAAATGTAGGAGCCCGGCAGTGACCACGAGAAAGAATGGATAAGGAAGCAGAGATGTGCCTGCAAACAAGACTCTCTGCTTGTGCAGAGCATGCTTGCAAACAGGATGTTTTGCCAGGAAGACTGCACACAATATCCAAGGTTAATGGTCCACTCGCATACGAAAACAAGGAAGAGACTGGAATTCTGGGCAGGCTTCTTAGTGAACATGATGTGGTCACTTCCTCCCTTTGTTCCTCCCGTCCTTGGAATGTGATTGGCTTTTGTCCTTATTTGGTAGAAGAATGCATTGCTTAGATTTTGGTATGTGTCCAGCTACCGGGGTATAAAAATAAACCGCAAGGGGGCTTGTGCAGAATTTTTCCTCTGGCTGGAGTTCTGGAGTTGTGTCTTTGTCTGTCTTTTGTGTGTCTTGTCTTTGTGTCATTTCGCCCACAACAACCTTAAAATGAGAAAATCTTCTTCCACACTCCATTCTGATATATAAATCATAAAATGGTACTACTATACATTCCAATTATATTAGATATAATTGGATATTAGATATTTGAATGATACAAACCATCTCAGAATCATATATATATATATAATTTCCTCTCCTTGGTAGCTCTGTGTACATTTTCCTTAGTAGTAGGCAATCAGTGTAGTCCATTATATTTTATATGCCATTACATTTTAATTTGTTACTTCTCTCTTCCATGGATTCATTGTCATTTGATCTAGCTAATGTATTTTGTCTTCTATACAGATTTTTGGTTTTAAGTGAGGTTCATGTAAGTAGATCCTTGCATGCATGCACGCTAAGTTGTTTCAGTCATAGTTGACTCTTTGCGACCCTAGGACTATAGCCTGCCAGGCTCCTCTGTCCATGGGATTCTCTTGACAAGAATACTGGTGTGGGTTGCCGTGCCCTGCTCTAGGGTATCTTCCTGACCCAGGGATCGAACCCATAACTCTTGAAGCTCCTGCCTTGAAGGCAGATTCTCTACTGCTGAGCTACCTTGGAAGCCCCAAGTAGATCCTTAGTGCCTCCTCTATACATGCTTAGAATTACCTGAATTCAAAAGATAGGAAAAATTAGGTGTAAGTCTCTCCATGTGCTGTAACTGTTCATAGATATGCCCTAGACTTGGCATCTAAGGCAAAGTATATCTGTATTTCATAGACTGTTTGATATAATTAACTGTTTTTCATATAGCAGATGTCAGTAGAGAGATAAGATATTTGATTCCCAGTTGGACAAAATACCCAATGTGATTTGTGTGTATAACAAACCACCCATAAATATGATGATTCAATATTTTCTTTCTCAAAGTTTTATCTGTTCAGTTCAAATAGGGAAAAAAAGCTTATAGATTCCAGGTAGAGAATAAAAAGAATGTGTGATATTTTCCAAAAGCTGCTTCCCTTCCTTTAGATGAATACTGTGGAAATATAAATCATTTAGGACACTACCATGTTCCATTGAGAAAAAAAAGATATTTGTTTATATAACTTTTATACCTTTAAAGGGGCTTCCCTCATAACTCAGTTGGTAAAGAATATGCCTGCAATGCAGGAGATCTTTTCAAGTTTATATATATGGTAGAGCAAATGCTGAAACTTCTGATGGAAAACTGAAAACTCATCCTTCATTGTTCAGTGTCCCTAGAGTTGTTCTGATTTCCCATCAGTTGAAAAACCATAAAGGAAGTAAAAGAAGTATGACAGATATATTGAGGAAATTAAAGTGCTGAATTATCCTGCATCTCTCTGGTTCTGAAACCCTGTACTAAGAAATCCTTTATAGTTTCTCTGAATCATAATATTCAATAGGGCAGGGTTTCTTAATCACTTGAAACACTATTTCCTCTTGATAAATATCTCTCCAACTTTTAGCATTATGGATGTGAGAGCTGGACTGTGAAGAAAGCTGAGCACTGAAGAATTGCTGCTTTTGAACTGTGGTGTTGGAGAAGACTCTTGAGAGTCCCTTGGACTGCAAAGAGATCCAACCAGTCCATCCTAAAGGAGATCAGTCCTGGGTGTTCATTGGAAAGACTGATGCTAAAACTGAAACTCCAATACTTTGGCCACCTCATGTGAAGAGTTGACTCATAGTAAAAGACCCTGATGCTAGGAGGTATTGGGGGGCAGGAGGAGAAGGGGATGACAGGCTGAGATGACTGGATGGCATCACTGACTCAATGGACATGAGTTTGAGTGAACTCCGGAAGTTGGTGATGGACAGGGAGGCCTGGCGTGCTGTGATTCATGGGGTCACTAAGAGTGGGACATGACTGAGCGACTGAACTGAACTGAAATCTAAAATTTATCATATATTATGATACAAAATTCATTGAACAAACATGTTATTTTATTCTTGAACTAAATATTCTCTTCATATGCACCATTTGGGTTGTAATTCTGAGTAGTAAAAAAGATCACATCCTCAGCTATAGTATCCTTTCTCTATCCATAATAGTAGAGAAAAGTTGGGGGAGAGAGGGAATATTGAGGAGAAAGGGAGAAAATTTTAACTAGGGAAATCTATATATAGGAAAAAAAATCGGATTCGAGAAACGTATAAGTAAAATGGTTCAAGAAAAAAGAGAAAGAGGATGTAGACAATCCAAATCAGAGGACTGGTCAAAGTACAGACTCGCCTTGGATATATTGTGCGTTCAGTTCCAGGCCACAGCAATAACATGAATGATAAAGTTATGTTTACAGTATACTGTAGTCTATTACTTATGCAGTTCCGTTCCGTCACTCAGTTGTGTCCGACTCTATGCGACCCCGTGGACTGTAGCCTACTAGGCTTCTCCGTCCATGGGATTCTCCAGGCAAGAATACTGGAGTGGGTTACCATTTCCTTCTCCAGGGGATCTTCCCGACCCAGGGATCGAACCCGGGTCTCCCGCATTGGAGGCGGACGCTTTAACCTCTTAGCCACCAGGGAAGCCCATTATGTTTAAAATATGATTGCTGCTAAGTCGCCTCAGTCGTGTCCGACTCTGTGCAACCCCAAGGATGGCAGCCCACCAGGTTCCTCCGTCCCTGGGATTCTCCAGGCTAGAACACTGGAGTGTGTTGCCATTTCCTTCTGCAATGCATGAAAGTGAAAAGTGAAAGTGAAGTCGTTCAGTCGTGTCCAACTCTTAGAGACCCCATGGAGTGCAGCCTACCAGGCTCCTCTGTCCATGGGATTTTCCAGGCAAGAATACTGCAGTGGGTCGCCAGTGCCTTCTCCGATATATATATAATTATTATATATATAATATATATATATAATTTAAGAATAATTCATTGATAGAAATGTTAACTATCTTATGAACCTTTAGGGAGTTATTATCTTTTTGCTGGTGGAGAGACTTGACTTGATGTCAGTGACTGCCGACTGATCAAGAGGGTGGTTGCTAAAGTTTGGGGTGTCTGTGATAATTTCTTAAAATACGACAGTGATGAAGTTTGTTGCTCAATTGATTCTTCCTTTCATGAACAATTTCTCTGTTAACATGCAGCGCTGTTTGATAGCATTTTACTCACAGTGGAAATTCTTTCAAAATTTGAGTCAATCCCTCACAGCCTGCCACTATTTAATCAATTAAGTTTATGTACCATTTTAAATCCTTTGCTGTAATTTTTAACAATTATTTCAGCACCTTTACCAGGAGTAGTTTCCATCTCAATAAACTACTTCCTTTGTTTATCCATAAGAAACAATTTTTCATCTGTTAAAGTTTCAGCATGATATTGCAGCAGTTTAGTCACATCTTCAGACTCCTCGTATAGGTTCTTTTGCTCTTTCCACCACATCTCCATCTTCAGTGGAGTTACTTCCTCCGCTGAAGTCTTAAATCCATCAAAGTCATCCATGAGGGTTGGAATATGCATTTTTGCTGAATATGCATTTTGTTAATGCTGACATTTTGACCTTTTCCTATGTATCACAGTTGTTCTTAATGGCCTTTAGAATGGTGAATCTTTTCCGGGCAGTGTTCAATTTATTTTGTGCAGATCTAATAGACGGGAAAACAGAGAGACTTTATTTTGGGGGGGCTCCAAAATCACTGCAGATAGTGACTTCAGCCATGAAATTAAAAGACACTTGCTCCTTGGAAGAAAAGCTGTGACCAACCTAGATAGCATATTAAAAAGCAGGGACATTACTTTACCAAGAAAGGTCTGTCTAGTCAAAGCTATGATTTTTCCAGTAGTCATGTATGAATGTGAGAGTTGGACTACAAAGAAAGCTGATCACTGACGAATTGATACTTTTGAACTGTGGTGTTGAAGACTCTTGAGGGTCCCTTGGACTGCAAGGAGATTAAGCCAGTCAATCCTAAAGGAAATTAGTCCTGAATATTCATTGAAGGACTGATGCTGAAGCTGAAGTTCCAATACTTTGGCCACCTGATGCGAAGAATGGACTCACTGGAAAAGACCCTGATGCTGAGAAAGATTGAAGGTGGGAGAAGAAAGGGATAACGGAGGATGAAATGGTTGGATGGCATTGCTGAGTCAATGGACATGAGTTTGAGTAGGCTCCAGTAGTTGGTGATGGACAGGGAAGCCTGGCATACTGAAGTCTATGTGGTCGCAAAGAGTCAGACATGACTGAACTGATGAACTCAACTGATCAGATTAATCACTAATCTAGCTGCATCCTGACAAAATGTATTTTTTAAATAATAAGACTTGAAAGTAAAAATTAGTCCATGATCTATGGGCTACAGAATTAACGTTGTCATGTGACAAGTTATGAAAACAACTTTATTCTCATTTTACACCTCCAGCAGAACTCTTGAGTGAACAGATGCATTGCCAATAAGTAGTACTATTTTGAAAGGATTTTTTTTTCTCTTAAGCATTAAGTTCAACAGTGGATTTAAAATACTAAAAAAAATAAAAAATAAAATAAAATACTCATTGAACCATGTTGTCAACAGATGTACTGTCACCCAGGCTTTGTTGTTCCATTTATAGATCACACACAGAGTAGATTTAGCATAATTCTTAAAGGGTCTAGAATTTTCAGAATGGTAAGTGGGCATTGGCTTCAATTTAAAGTCACCAGCTGCTTAAGTCCCTCACAATTTGAAAGTCAGCTTAACTTTTGAAGCTTTGAATTCAGCCACTGACTTCTCCTCTCTAGTTATGATAGTCCTGTATGGCATCTTCTTCCAAAAGAAGATTGTTTTATCTACATTGAAACTCAGTTGTTTAGTGTAGCTACCTTTGTTAATATCTTAGCTAGATCTTCTGGATAATTTGCTGCAACTTTTACATCAGCACTTGCTATTTCAGTTTTCACTTTGGTATTATGGAGAATTCTTCTTTCCTTAAACCTCATGAAATAATCTCTGCTACTTTCAAACTTCCCTTCTGCAGCTTCCTCACTTCTCTCTGCCTTCATATAATTAAAGAAAGGTGGGATCTTGATCTGGACTAGGCTTTGGCTTAAGGATCTATAGTGGTTGGTTTGATTTTCTATCCAGACCACTAGAGCTTTCTCCATATCAGCAATAGGCTCTTTTACTTTCTTATCATTTGTGTGTTCACTGGAATAACATTTTTAATTTCCTTCAGTATTCACAATCTGGCCAACTGCTTGGCACATTAGGCCTAGCTTTCAACCTATCTCAGTTTTCCACATGCTTTCCTCACTCAGTTTAATCATTCTTAGTTTTTGATTTTAAGTGGAAGATGTGTGACTGTTCCTTTTACTTCAACACTTGGAGGCCACTGCTGGGTTATTGACTGGCTTAATTTAAATTATGTTGTGTCTAAGGGAATAGAAAAACCCAGGGAGAGGGAGAGAGATGGGAGAACAGTCAGTCAATGGGGCAGTCATAACATGTACAATGTTTATTGCTAAAATTTATGATCTTATATGAGCATAGTTTCTGACACCCCCAAACAATTATAATATCAAAATCCGAGATCACTGATCAGAGGTCTCATGACAAATATAACAACTAAAAAGTTTGAAATATTGTGAGAATGGTTAAAATGTGATAGAGACATAAAGTATAAAATGCTGATAAGATGGTGCCGATAGACTTGCTCAAACAGGATTGTCAGAAACCTTCAATCTATTAAAAAAACATAGAATCACTCAATAAAGTGAACTATGATGAAACGAGGTATACATACATAGTATTTTATAAATACAAAGGAAATGATGCTAAGGAACATACTTAGAAATTATACATTTTTAAGGGTTAATGAGCATGTATTCTGATATTTGTGCAGATATCATGTCAACTTCATAATAACATTATGATGATAGCAGTTAACATACATGCTAATTCCAGGAAGTTTTAACAAGTGCATTAGGTATATGAAGACCGTGTGTGTGTGTGTCAGTCGCCCAGTCGTGTCCAACTCTTCGTGACCCCATAGACTGTAGCCTACCAGGCTTCTCTGTCGGTGGAATTATCCAGACAAGAATACTGGAGTGGGTAGTCATTCTTTTTTTCAGAGGATCTGCCCAATCCAGAGATCAAACCCAGGTCTCCTGTATTGCAGGTAGTTTCTTTTCCATCTGAGCTACAAGGGAAGCCTATGTGTAGGCTCAGTTCAGCTCAGTTCAGTTCAGTCGCTCAGTCGTGTCCGACTCTCCGTGACCCCATGAATCACAGCACACCAGGCCTCCCTGTCCATCACCAACTCCCGGAGTACACCCAAACTCATGTCCACAGAATCGGTGATGCCATCCAGCCATCTCATTCTCCGTCGTCCCCTTCTCCTCCTGCCCCCAAACTTTCGCAGCATCAGAGTCTTTTCCAGTGAGCCAACTCGCGGCATGAGGTGGCCAAAGTATTGCAGTTTCAGCTTTAGCATCAGTCCCTCCAATGAACATCCAGGACTGATCTCCTTTAGAATGGACTGGTTGGATCTCCTTGCAGTATAAGGGACTCTCAAGAGTCTTCTCCAACACCACAGTTCAAAAGCATCGATTCTGCGGCGATCAGCCTTCTTCACAGTCCAACTCTCACATCCATACATGACCATGGGAAAAACCATTGCCTTGACTAGACGGACCTTTGTTGGCAAAGTAATGTCTCTGCTTTTTAATATACTATCAAGTCTGGTCATAACTTTCTTTCCAAGGAGCAAGCGTCTTTTAATTTCATGGCTGCAATCAGCATCTGCAGTGATTTTGGAGCCCAAAAAAAATAAAGTCTGACACTGTTTCCACTGTTTTTCCATCTATTTCCCATGAAGTGATGGGACCAGATACCATGATCTTTGTTTTCTGAATGTTGAGCTTCAAGACAACCTTTTCACTCTCCTCTTTCACTTTCATCAAGAAACTTTTGAGTTCCTCTTCACTTTCTGCCATAAGGGTAGTGTCATCTGCATATCTGAGGTTATTGATATTTCTCCCAGCAATCTTGATTCCAGCTTGTGCTTCTTCCAGCCCAGCGTTCCTCATGATGTACTCTGCATATAAGTTAAATAAGCAGGGTGACAATATACAGCCTTGACGTACACCTTTTCCTATTTGGAACCAGTCTGTTGTTCCATGTCCAGTTCTAACTGTTGCTTCCTGACCTGCATACAGGTTTCTCAAGAGGCAGATCAGGTGGTCTGGGATTCCAATCTCTTTCAGAATGTTCCACAGTTTATTGTGATCCACACAGTCAAAGGCTTTGGCATAGTCAATGAAGCAGAAATAGATGTTTTTCTGAAACTCTCTTGCTTTCTCCATGATCCAGCGGATGTTGGCAATTTGATCTCTGTTTCCTCTGCCTTTTCTAAAACCTGCTTGAACATCTGGGAGTTCACGGTTTACATACTGCTGAAGTCTGGCTTGGAGAATTTTGAGCATGACTGTACTAGCGTGTGAGATGAGTGCAATTGTGCGGTAGTTTGAGCATTCTTTGGCATTGCCTTTCTTTGGGATTGGAATGAAGACTGACCTCTTCCAGTCCTGTGGCCACTGCTGAGTTTTCCAAATGTGCTGGCATATTGAGTGCAGCACTTTCACAGCATCATCTTTCAAGACTTGAAATAGCTCTACTTCTCCATAATTTATAAGTATCCATCTAACAACCCCTCAAAGTTTTAGCATAAATGGTTTTCACATTTGCTCAAAATGCCTCATTTCACTTTTCTTTATTAAAAACTCTTCCCTCTGAGAAAGCTTTATTTTTTCCTTTTTAAAATTCACATCTAAATAAAGTAAGGTATTTTTTATGGTATGAAGTACATTCAGATAGAGAAAAAGTGATTATGTGAATCAAATATGAAAAGATCAATTGGATAAGGCATGGACACCATGATAAATAAAAATTGTAAGTTATTATAGTCAATAAAAGATTTGACAAATAAATTTGGTGAAGTGAATCATTATATTGTGTAGTCCATTCTTTGATATAGTGAGTGGGAAGGGAATTTTTGGCATTTGACAGACTTCAATTCAAATCTTGGCTCTGTCACTCATAGTGTGATCTTAGACAAGTTATTCAAACAATTTGAGATGAAGTTTCCTTATATAAACCCCAAATCATACTTACATGATAGAGGTACTCTACTGTTCAAATAACACAATCATTTTTAAGACTTCTAGATCATTCTAGAAGTGATCTAGAAGGCAATGGCAAGCCACTCCAATACTCTTGCCGAGAAAATTGCATGGACAGAGGAGCCTGGTGGGCTGCAGTCCATGGGGTCGCTACTAGTCGGACACGACTGAGAGACTTCACTTTCACTTTTCATTTTCGCACATTGGAGAAGGAAATGGCAACTCACTCCAGTGTTCTTGCCTGGAGAATCCCAGGGACGGCGGAGCTTCGTCGGCTGCCATCTATGGGGTCGCACAGAATGGGACACGACTGAAGCGACTTAGCAGCAGCAGCAGCAGCAGCAGATCATTATAAACTATGATTATAATCATCATCATTATTTACTTTCATTTTTAAAACTTCAGATTACACACGAACAATATCAGGTGTTCATACTAATCAGTAAAATTATAGAAGGGAAAAACTCTCCTGTATTTATGAGTCACTCAAATGCAGAAGCTGAGAGATCCAGAACAGTTTCATGGCCCCTTCCAGTATGTAAATAATGAGAAATATACCAGGAATAAGAAAATGAGCCCAAGACAAGCTAGAGGACAAGTTATAGACTTGTAAGGAATTTATGCTTTAAAATCACTGAAGCAGTCACTATTCAGGCCCAATAAAAATCTATCTGCTCAATCTGGCAGTTGTGTACAGGACTCTCTCATCTATAAATTTGAGCTAATGATGCTGCCATGGAAAATTCATTTGAAAGATACTATGAAATGCAAAGCATCATTATGCTATTGCACATGGTTCACTGCTCTGTTTACTGGTATATACAGTGTCAAAAACAGTTTTCTTCATATTTCTGGTAAATGAAAAATGAAAAATAAATATGTTGGCATTGTCATTCTCTGTCACTTTTGTGGATGTCACATTTAACTGAGTCAACACTTTGTCATTTGATCTATTTAAATCATTTATCAAACGTGACCAATGTTATAGAAACTGCTTTTATTTTGAGATTCTCTCACAAAAGAGACAATTAAATAGGCAATTACTATTTTGGTTTTGCTCTTTTGATATTTGGTTTTGCTCTTACTTAAAAGAATGTATGTTTTGTTGTTTTCTGAGTTTTATTGACATATAATATATTTCATGTGTTTCTGTTGTTGTTGTTTAGTCACTAAGTTGTGTCCAATGCTGTTGTGACCTCATGGACTGTAGACCACCAGGCTCCTTTCTCCATGGGGTTTCCCAGGCAAGAACACTGGAGTGGGTTACCATTTCCTTCTCCAGGGGTTCTTTCTGGCCCAGGGAATAAACCCACATCTCCTGCATTGACAGACAGATTCTTTACCACTGAGCCACCAGGAAAACCCTTCTTTCAAGTTTGTTGTTGTTCAGTTGCTAAGTCGTGTCCAACTCTTTGTGACCCCATGGACTGTAGCATGCCAGGCTTCCCTGTCCTTCACCATCTCCCAGAGTTTGCTCAAACTTATATCCATTGAATTGATCATGCCGTCCAACCATCTCATTCTCTGTCATCCCTTTCTCCTTCTGCCTTCAATCTTTTCCAGCATCAGGGTCTTTTCCAATAAGTCAGCTCTTCACATCAGGTGGCCAAAGGATTGAAGCTTTAGCTTCATTATCAGTCATTTCAATGAATATTCAGGGTTGACTTCCTTTAGAATTGACTGCTTTGATCTCCTAGCTGTCCGAGGGACTCTCAAGAGTCTTCTCCAGCACAGCAGTTTGAACATCATTTTTTCAGCACTCAGCCTTCTTTAGGGTCAAGTTTAGCTCATCATAAATGTGTAAGTTTGGGAAATGTGATTTATTCTTCTCCACAGATGCTGCATTTCTTTTTTGTAAATCAAAACGTACCTTCAAATGTTTCCCTCCTTGATTGTGTACCTTAAGCAAGTCAGGTCCATTGACATCCATTGTTAGTGAGGTAACTACAATAAATATAAATTCATACAGAACCTTCTCAATTTACAAACAACCTACTCTCATGTTCAGTTCTTTTTCCTTACTTCTGATCTGTATTTTCTATTGTTCTTGAAGTTTGTCATGATACGTTTGTCTTCTCGAATTCTTTTGACTTATCAACTGACTTTGATTTTCCCAGACTGACAATCAATATTCTCAAAAATATTTTTTCTCTCACCTTCTGCCTTTACTTGGCAAAATTCCCTCTCCTAAATGTAAGTATGAGAACATAAACCATAGGATAACTCCCACAGCTTAGCACACTTCCCCATGGATTGAGAGGAAGATGGAAGAATCTAAGCAACTCTTTGCCTCAGATATCCTGTTTCCATATATTTCCATATACGAACCTGTCACTTTATTCTCCTAAGTTTCTCCCTCCTGAATTGTTCTATCAAGCCTCTACTCCTGGGAGGAGGCCATTTCCATACAATTGTCCTCTCTGGATTCTGATAACCATACTAGCCCATGTCCTAAGTCATTGTAAATAATTTCAATATTGCTAGAACTTGTCCTGTACTATATCTTGTGGTTTCTCTAAATAGACCTTTAGTGAACTGTACTGTTGCTGCTGCTGCTGCTAAGTCGCTAAATTTAGGGTGCTATTTACTTTCAGGGTACTACAACTTTAAACATCTTCCATATCTCATGATAAAAAAATTTCATAACAGTGTAAATATAAGTGTAACATTTTTTACCAAAATAAATGAATTATTAAATAAATATTTAATAAGGGGCAACAGAGAATAGATGGTTCGATGTCATCACTGACTCAATGGACATGGTTTTGAGCAAAATCTGGGAGATAGTGAAGGACAGGGAAGTCTGGCATGCTGCTGTCCATGGAGTCACAAAGAATCGGATATGACAGCTATTGAACAACAGCAAAATGGACATAAACTTAGCATATGATCTTATATTACTAAATGAGCCTTTCATAAATGAAAAAAATACCCAAATAATTTTAGTACTGTTTTTTTGACATTATATTACAACTTTTAGAGACACCACAAATTCATAGGTATTATATCACTAGTGATATCTTGCTGTTCAAGAATTTAAAAATATATTTATATACATATACATATATATCAACTTTAATAGTATGGTAAAAATCTAGTTAATAAGATGTATAGTTTAAAAATGCTGTTCCTGAAAGTGTGCATCTTTACACACTGTTCAGTTCAGTTCAGTTCAGTTCAGTCACTCAGTCATGTCCGACTCTCCGCGACCCCATGAATCACAACACACCAGGCCTCCCTGTCCATCACCAACTCCCGGAGTACACTCAAACTCATGTCCACAGAGTCGGTGATGCCATCCAGCCATCTCATTCTCCGTCGTCCCCTTCTCCTCCTGCCCCCAACCTTTCCCAGCATCAGAATCTTTTCCAGTGAGTCAACTTGTCGCATAAGGTGGCCAAAGTATTGCAGTTTCAGCTTTAGCATCAGTCCTTCCAATGAACACCCAGGATTGATCTCCGTTAGAATGGACTGGTTGGATCTCCTTGCAGTCCAAGGGACTCTCAAGAGTCTTCTCCAACACCACAGTTCAAAAGCATCGATTCTTCGGCGATCAGCTTTCTTCACAGTAGGAATAAGCAAAAAAGCCATACAAGTTAACTGCATTATATAAAGATAATGTAACAATAATTTGTATTAAAACAGGAAAATAGCAATTGAAATGACAACCAACTCAAGTCAACTTTCATGATGCAGTGAAAACAGAACACTGAAGCCGAAAGTGTAGAGGCTGCAAATAAATTCATAAGTAGAGGTCTAACAACATATTATAGCAACCAGATTTATTACTAAGCAAGTACCACAAGATTTCTAATCAGAAAGAAAATATCATTTATTCATGTCATATTTTAATTATCCTTACTAATTCACTTACTAACTTACTATAAATAGTTTTGAAACATGTTTCAGTGAAATTCTATATTGGTACATGTTATTCATTAGAAATTAGAGGCATGACACCTAGTGCTATGCATTTTCATGAATTAGTTTCTTATACTAAAAAAGTGATTTTCATATACCAAATTTTTTAAAATACTGAACATTATTTGATTTCTAGTTTGATACGTTTTATATTTAATATAGTGAGCTTTCATCATATGCATCACATTAATAATATTCATTAGTAGTATAAAAAGTTAGTTTTATGGTCAATATAATGAGAACTGGTATTTTTCATGCTGGTTAATTTAGTGAGAACCTTCAATAGTCTCAGCAAAACACATTCATTTTTTTAAATTGAAATGGTGAAGTTAACCTGAGGTTTTTTTAGACAAAAATACACTCAACATGTTATATTCAGTATAGAGCCAAAGAGCATATCAAGAAATCACTTTGCCATATGCAAATCATTGTGTCTTATGTTACACTCAAACACACACACACACACACACACAGAGAATTAGTGTCTGTGTGGACCTGAGGTAAACCAATTAAAACTAAGACAACTGGGAGACATAATTTTAGGAAATTATATACAATATCCCTTTCAAGATCAACTCAGAGAGAGAGAGAGAGCATGAAAGAAATGGGACAGCTTGAGGGTGAAGACAGGAAGAGAGAGAGAGAGAAACAAGAAGTTTGAAATCTAAACATTTATAATATCCTGTCTGTTTCTTTCTTTCTTAAGCTAACACAGTAACTAATTCATAAATGTGGAGGAGTCCTGTTAGAGGGGATCTTATGTGAGAAACACAATCCATATGTAATATACATAATTTATTCAGTGAGACTCCTGATCCTATTTTGTCCAACTAATAGATCTCATTATTTTATTCTCAAAGTGGATGAATACCAGATTCTCCAGTTGCCTAAATCAAACCTTAAAAGTCTAAATTCATATACCATATACTAAGCGAATGAAGACAGGGGTGGAGGTAGGAGTGGGAGATTAATTGTGCCAAGTCTCTTCAGTCATGTCTGACTCTTTGCAACCCTATGGACTGTAGCGCTCCCCAGGCTTCTCTGTCCATGGGATTCTCAAGGCAAGAATACTAGAGTAGGTTGCCATTTTCTACTCAGGGGATCTTCCTGACCCAGGGATTGAATTCATGACTCTTAATTTAAGTCTTCATGGCATCTGGTCCCATCACTTCATGGGAAATAGATGGAAAAACAGTGGAAACAGTGTCAGACTTTATTTTTGGGGGTTCCAAAATCACTGCAGATGCTATTTGCAGCCATGAAATTAAAAGACGCTTGCTCCTTGGAATGAAAGTTATGACCAACCTTGATAATATATTAAAAAGCAGAGACATTACTTTGCCAACCAAGGTCCGACTAGTCAGGGCTATGGTTTTTCCCGTGGTCATGTATGGATGTGAGATTTGGACTGTGAAGAAAGCTGATCACCGAAGAATTGATGCTTTTGAACTGTGGTGTTGGAGAAGACTCTTGAGAGTCCCTTGTACCGCAAGGAGATCCAACCAGTCCATTCTAAGGGAGATCGATCCTGGGTGTTCATTGGAAGGACTGATGCTAAAGCTGAAACTCCAATACTTTGGCCACCTTATGCAACGATTTGACTCACTGGAAAAGACTCTGATGCTGGGAAAGGTTGGGGGCGGGAGGAGAAGGGGACGACCGAGAATGAGATGGCTGGATGGCATCACCGACTCTGTGGACATGAGTTTGAGTGAACTCCGGAAGTTGGTGATGGACAGGGAGGCCTGGCGTGCTGTGATTCATGGGGTCGCGGAGAGTCGGACATGACTGAGCGACTGAACTGAACTGAACTGAATTGAACTGAAGTCTTCTGCATTGTCAGGCAAGTTCTTTACAACTAATGCCATCTTTCTCTTCTGTTCTGTTCTGTTCAGTCACCCAGTCGTGTCCGACTCTTTGCGACCCCGTGGACTGTAACCTACCAGGTTTCTCCATCCATGGGATTCTCCAGGCAAGAATACTGGAGTGGGTTACCATTTCCTTCTCCAATGCCATCTTTAGTTTTTTTCATTTCTGTATGTTCTAATTATTTACTGCTGAATAGTAATCCCCCAACAAAAAACTATGACTTTCAAATGATAGTCATTTTATTTGAACTTTATTTCTTCAAATATCCTTGACAGTGGTTTTTTGTGAGGCTGCATTCAACTAATAGGTCTGTTAGGGGCTGAGCTCTGCTGAGTCTTTTAGATGGCTGAGCTTCCTCCTCTTTTCACTGTAGCCCAAGAACCTCATTTTCTCATGAAATCTCTCTTTACTTTGTATCTCCAGTAAGGTATCTGAGTGCAAAAATGTATGCTTCAGGCCTTCTTTTCTCTTAAGCAGA
This sequence comes from Moschus berezovskii, assembly GCF_049115385.1. NCBI lineage: Eukaryota > Metazoa > Chordata > Mammalia > Artiodactyla > Moschidae > Moschus > Moschus berezovskii. Next base: position 48,540,870 of record NC_142471.1, on the reverse strand, counting down.
ACCTGGACAGTTGTTTCCCCCATATTCTAAGAGTTCAAACAATGCACAGACCCAGTCTAACTTCAAGGGGAGGAGATAAATAGGTCACAAATGCTAAGATATGTGATTCATTGGGAGGATTAATGTAATATACTTCCAAACTAATTAGTTAGATATGAAATTTTACAAATGAGCTCCAAATCTGAAAATATTTTGGCTTAACATTTGACTTAACATTCTAACACAGTCAACTCGAGATCCAAAAGTCTACAAGCAATAAATGCTGGAGAGGGTGTGGAGAAAAGGGAACCCTCTTACACTGTTGGTGGGAATGCAAACTAGTACAGCCACTATGGAGAACAGTGTGGAGATTCCTTAAAAAACTGGAAATAGAACTGCCATACAATCCAGCAATTGCACTCCTGGGCATACACACCAAGGAAACCAGAATTGAAAGAGACACATGTACTCCAATGTTCATTGCAGCACTGTTTATAAAAGCCGGGACATGGAAGCAACCTAGATGTCCATCTGCAGACGAATGGATAAGAAAGCTTTGGTACATATACACAATGGAGTATTACTCAGCCATTAAAAAGAATACATTTGAATCAGTTCCAATGAGGTGGATGAAACTGGAGCCTATTATACAGAGTGAAGTAAGCCAGAAAGAAAAACACCAATACAGTATACTAACACATATATATGGAATTTAGAAAGATGATAATGATAACCTTGTATACAAGACAGCAAAAGAGACACAGATATATAGAACAGTCTTTTGGACTCTGTGGCAGAGGTGAGGGTGGGATTATTTGGGAGAATGGCATTGAAACATGTTTATTATCATATGTGAAATGAATTGCCAGTCCAGGTTCGACGCATGATACAGGATGCTTGGGACTGGTGCACAGGGATGACCCGGAGGGGTAAAGGGAGGAAGGAGGGGGGTTCAAGAAGGGAAACATATGTACATCCGGGGCGAATTCATGTCAATGTATGGCAAAACCAATATAATATTGTAAAGTAATTAGCCTCCAATAAAAAAAAGGCGGGGGGGGGGGCGGAGAACACAATGCTATTATGAAACCATATAGGTATTCAATACCATCATCTGTTAACGAACTTGAGTAGTGATCAGAGGGAAGGTAGCAGATATTAACTTCAATGCCTGAATTCATTTCCAATTCCATTTTAAAATTAGACCTCTATATGACTATCAATATTTAATAACACTCCAAACTTAACTGCATGCATCTGAATTGACACACTCTTCTTCATAGAAAAGTAACTAAATTTACTGTGATGATCAAATAATAATATTCCTATTCTCAGAATGCACATGGTAATTAAAATCATTATAATACTGTAGTTCACTAACATAGCTATCAATGAAACAAAATAAAGTAATAGAAAACTTAGGCAGGAGGTCCTTTAATTTGTTTAAATCAGTGACAGATGTGGAATTTTGTCAGAAGTCAAATAGCAAAATCATATTTTTTCTTCACAGAAAAAAAAAAAGATTAACTCAGGGATTGCTGGTATTCCTTTCCCTATAAAAGAAATTGTCATTTTCTTCTTAAATTGTTTTGATGTCAACTAGCTTTATATGTGGTGGACTTTACATTCACACACATGAAATCTAAAGCTAGTCATGTGCATCAGTTGATTTCTTAAGAAAAAATCATCTGGACTATGAAGCCTCAAGCTTCTTGGATAGATCTGACAAGGGTGACCTCTAAGAACAAAGTTGAAACAGATTGAACAGGCCAGTGAAGTAATTCCTAACTAAATAGTGAGAGGAAGAGAAATACTGTTCTTAGTCAGAGGAGTTTCACTTGGAATCCAGACAGCAGCATGGCCAGGTGAGGGGGCAGAATAGAGGTCCATCAGTGCCGTGTGGGAACTGGTCTTGAGTTATTCCAATACCTATTGAAGAACTTCTGTTCCCTTTTAAGCTTGACATACTGCAATTCAAACCACCTATTGCCTAGCCCTCCATCCCTGACCTGACTTTCTACATTTAAAGAGCCAAACTCTTCTATGAGCCTTCTCTTTTAATATTTTTGGCTCTAACATTAATCCCAGCAAGTGACAAAACCTAGGAAGGCCACTGTATAGTCCTGTGTGCCTTGTGTGTCCTGCATATCCTGGTGACTTATAACAGAGAGTCCTCATTCCCACTAGAGATTTTTAAGATGAAATAATGCAGTGTATAGTAAGATCAGGAAATTTCATTAGGAGAGAGAGTGAAAAAAAATCTCCTTTTATAAAAGCTTCAGGGATCACTACTTATACAATTGCTTACTGGTCTGAGAGACTAGATTCCTGGACTCTGATGATGATTGCTGCTTCTTAGTCAATCAGTTGGGCTTCCCAGGTGGTGCTAGTGGTAAAGAACCCACCTGCCAATGTGAGAGACATAAGAGACCAGGGTTTGATCCCTGGTTTGGGAAGATCTCTGGGAGGAGGGCATGGTAACCCACTCCAGCATTCTTGCTTGGAGAATCCCATAGACAGAGAAGCCTGGTGGGTTACAGTCCTTAGGTTCACAGAGTTGGACACGACTGAGCAACTTAGCATGTACAATCAATCAGTCAATGCTGAATAATGGCAGAAGGAGTGAAAAGGAGCTGTATTATATCGTCAGGGCTTGGTCCAAGTTTTTATTCTCTGTTTATTTCTTTACCAAGCACCATAATCCCATTGCACATATAAATGGATCTTATTGATGGATTACTTCTAAGAAAGACCACAAAGGAAAAAAAAAGACAAAGTAACTTAGTAACTTAAAGTCTGTTAGCTAAGGTTTTCAGTCTCAAATAGATCAATAAACTCCCTAGCCTTAGGAATAACTGTAGTAGTGAAAATGTACACAGTGTTCATCATCGTGTAATTTACTGTAATCAATACAGTAAATAAACTGTTTGACACATTTGTTTCTTCCTGTTTCCCTTTTACCTACTCTAATTCCACCAAAGGTCCAATTTCAGCCAGCTCAGTCATTGATTTTCTTTTCTTTCTATCACCTACTTTTCATGTTCTAAATCAGTCATTGAATAAATATAAGTTAAAGGTAAATATAGGTATGTAACACTTGTAGATGATAAAAGAGAAATGTATGCATTCATCCCATTATATCCTTGGGGACTGGTTTCAGGAGCCCCTTGGATACTAAAATCCACAGATACTCAAGTACCTAATATAAAGTGGCTGAGTACAATTGGCCTTCCCTATCCATTAATGCAGAACTCACAATCAAGGGGCAACTCTCTCTATATATATATAGAGAGAGAGATAGATAAAAATACATACATACATAATTGTGATCTCCTGTCTGAGAATTGTTGCTCAAAGTAGTGTGGATACAATTATAGTTTATAAAAATATTGTCTCTCTCCTCACCAAAATATTAAACATAGGAATTTTCTACCCTTTCTCTTCATGAAAGCAAGTAATGAGAGGAGGATTTTGTTTCTCTCCACATTCATTTTTGAAGTCGTCCACAAGAGAGAAGGGATAATCTGGTTGATTCCTAATCAACATAAATGGATAGGTCACCTTGCTGTGAATCAGAACTCATTTCTAGCATTTTATCTTTCTTTCTGACTCCTCTTATACTTCCTGCTGCCACCTAAGGCAAACTGGCTCTCCTCATCTTTCTAGTGAGACGTGTAAACAGAACTGACATTCTCTATTGACCTGGTCCTATTTCTCTCATTCTCTCTCAGGCATACCCAAATATGTCTTCCCAAGGATTTAAGAATGAGAAAGAGAGAATAGGAATAATTTAGTCTCAACTATAAAATGTGAATTTTAATTTAACCTTAAGAGTTTTCATTGAAATATCAACCAACATTTCATTATGGTTTGGTTTGCTATGGTGAAGGAATTTGGTTTCCTACGGTAAAGATGAAAGAGTGAGAATTTAAGCCTTAACAATGATGACAACAGTTAAATTTTGTTATCTTCAAGTCAAATAAAATGAAATAACAATAGAATAATTAAAAGATGTCAATAAAGAGATGGATGTGTGACTGATAGTCTAGGTTACATTCCCAGCAACTATGCTTCCACTTATAGATTTCCAGTAGCACCCAACTTATATTAATTACCCATTTGATTCCATTCCAAACTTCAGAAGGAGAGGACACACCAGTCAGAGCATTCCAGTGTCCTGGCCAAGTATGACATTTCCAGAGTAGATATGAGTCTAAGCTGTTGCAAAAAGAATGAATAAGAGAACTTTAGGTGGGAATACTGATACAAAGATATCTGTGTCTAAGAGCTTATATTAACCATCTTGTAATCATAAGCACAGCCCTCCTTTGACTCAAGCTGCATTGCAGAGGCTGAGCAGAGGGATATAAAGTAACTGAGCTCTTAGAAACACTATTGAATTGTTGGATTATACCAAATATACCTTTGGGTTTTTCCTGTATGTTTTCTCTCTGTATTACTATACACATTGTTTAACCTGGTCTGGGTCAGTTTTTTCTATTATCTTAACCAATACTGTGGAATTGATATGTTTTCAGAGAGGAATGCTTACTGTTCTTCAGATGAGATTAAAACAATATTTCTGATATAGTTGAGTTAGAATCTTTGTCTTTTCTCCAAAAATCACCCTCTACTCATTCAGATTTGTATTGCTATATTGGGAACTGCAAATGTATTATGTTTTTACATAATCTGGCCACAGATAATTGGTCCTGGAGAGAGTTCCTGACCAAAGGCAAACTGAGTCATTTTTTTTTTTTTCCTAACTGGAAATTAAGAAAGTTAGTGGTAGTGGAAGCCACAAGTTAGGAACCTCAAGAGCTCTTTATTACTAATTTTCCTGCCATGTATATGAATGTGCTTAGTAGTGCAACAAAGTGCAACTGATACAAAGATGAGTGCAAAGCTGAGAGTGGAATTAGAGTCCTGGAAGAATCAAGCCAATGTTTTCACTGATCCCTGGGGTCTGGTGACATCCTCTCTCTTCCCAGTGATGGGAGTAAATGATCCTCACTATAGAACTAAGTTTCCATCATTTGAAACAACAAATACATTGTAAATTATTTAAATGATAATTTTACTCATAGTTCCTCATTTCAAATCACAGAGGTGTGATATCTAAAATTTACATTACAAACTCCTTTCCATCTTTTTAATAGAAAAATTTAAATGACAACTTTTATATACCTGTATAGCATTTTAACATTCACATTTAGGGAAACAAATACATGTATGTAAAGTAAATATTCCATGAGAAACTCTGAGGTGGAGGAAGCACAAGCTGGAATCAAGATTGCAGGGAGAAATATCAATAATCTCAGATATGCAGATGACACCACCTTTATGGCAGAAAGTGAAGAGGAGCTGAAAAGCCTCTTGATGAAAGTGAAAGAAGAGAGTGAGAAAGTTGGCGTAAAGCTCAACATTCAGAAAACTAAGATCATGGCATCTGGTCCCCTCACTTCATGGCAAGTAGATGGGGAAACACTGGAAACAGTGGCTGACTTTATTTTGGGGACTCCAAAATCACTGCAGATGGTGATTGAAGCCATGAAATTAAAAGACACTTACTCCTTGGAAGGAAAGTTATGACCAACCTAGAAAGCATATTAAAAAGCAGAGACATTACTTTGTCAACAAAGTTCTGTCTAGTCAAGGCTATGGTTTTTTCTGTGGTCATGTATGGATGTGAGTGTTGGACTGTAAAGAAAGCTGAGCGGTGAAGAATTGATGCTTTTGAACTGTGGTGCTGGAGAAGACTCTTGAGAGTCCCTCGGAATTCAAAGAGATCCAACCAGTCCATCCTAAAGGAGATCAGTCCTGAGTGTTCATTGGTAGGACTGATGTTGAAGCTGAAACTCCAATACTTTGGCCACCTGATACAAAGAGCTGTCTCATTTGAAAAGACCCTGACGCTGGGAAAGATTGAGGGCAGAAGAAGAAGGGAACAACAGAGGATGAGTTAGTTGGTTGGTATCACTGACTCAATGGACATGGGTTTGGGTGGACTCTGGGAGTTGGTGATGGGCAGGGAGGCCTGGAGTGCTGCAATTCACGGGGTCACAAAGAGTCTGACACGACTGAGCGACTGAACTGAATTGAACTGAAAGTAAATATTCCAGTGCTCTGATTTTTTTCAAGATTTTAAAACCAGTAATAAAGCACTCAAAAGATGTTATTTATAAAGTCAGCAGAAAACTCTGAAGTGAACTACAGTTTTGTGGGGTATAGTAAGACCATTGATTACTATTCTATACATAAACATCAAGTATTTACCAAGCAGCAAGTAAAATCTTTTTCATAAAGCCATGTATATTTAAGAATGTTTTGCTGAGAACATTACAACAAAACCATGAATAGTTTGATCAAAATCACAGAACACTAAGTTAACTACTTGGAAAAAGGGAAAGTTTGGAGAACGGATATTTATTTACCTAATTCAGTTTCAACTTCCTTCTCCAGTCTAAAAATGAAATGTGAAAATAACATCTAATGAACAGTGAACTATCAGGTGGGGCAAGAGATTCTTATTCTTTCTTTTTACTTGAATATAGTACTTCATTATATTTTATGACTTTTTCCCCCCAAAAAATGCTGAGTGTATGCTTGTTCTCAGAGAAGGAAATGACAACCCACTCCAGTATTCTTGCCTGGAGGATCCCGTGGACAGAGGAGCCTGGTGGGCTGCTGTCCATGGGGTCGCACAAAGTCGGACATGACTGAAGTGACTTAGCATGTGTGCATGCATTGGAGAGGGAAATGGAAACCCACTCCAGTATTCTTGCCTGGAGAATCCTGTGGGCAGAGGAGCCTGGTGGGCTGCCATCTATGGGGTTGCACAGAATCCGACAAGACTGAAGCAACTTAGCCACAGCAGTAGCAACAGCATGCTTGTTGGCCAATATTTTAACATAACATGCACCTTCTTTACATCCAGGTTTATTTGCTCACACTGAGTGGATATTTTAATAGATTGAATTTTCAATAAATAATTTACCATAAAAACCATTAAACAATGCAATAATAAAAATAAAAATTATCCTGCTGCTGCTGCTGCTGCTGCTGCTGCTGCTGCTAAGTCGCTTCAGTCATGTCCGACTCTGTGCGACCCCATAGACGGCAGCCCTAGGATTCAGTAAATATATATAATGTATAGAAACAATTTATTCCTCACAGAAAATGCTTAATATTAAGAGAATTTGTAGGATGAAAAATCTGACCTTACAATAAAATTTAATCCTAATAACTATTCTATTTGAAAACTGAAGTCAACCTAATTTCCTGTCTTTATATTGGACAACATTCAGACTGGACATGCTTTCATATTTATATGTCAAATAATATTGAGAATAAGCAAAATCACTTTAGTTACTTTACTCAGAAAATACTTGCTCCTGAAAGATAAGACTGTGAACCAACTGAAATAGCTTACTTATCCTGACTAATTGGTTTCTTATCAAGAATTGCTTCAAAACATTTGCTCACTTTGCCAACTAATGCAAAGCTATAGCAAAGCTATCATGCTATAATTACACAATCCTAACCAATTCTCCCTTGAAACACCTTCCTTAAAGTCAATAAGTGTTGGCTCTGATATTTTATAAATATCCTTCTCTGATGTTACCCTTCTAGGATACTACTAAGAGTCTATCCAGGTAATATTATCCCACCTCAGTAATGAAATAAGATTAATATATTTAATTTCAGTCATTCAGTGGTGGACTCTTTTTTTTTTTTTTTTTGTAGTTGTAGAGGGGTGGTGTTTTTCTTTTGGTCTACCTGTCTTTCTTTGTGTTTGTCTATCTTTATTTTTGTTGGACTTTTGAGACATTACAGGTTTACAAACCTGGAGATTTCACTGATATTCAATGCAAAGTCCTTGTTGCCATGGTTAAAATTTTTTCAAGACAATTTAAAAAATCTGTGTCCATAAAAAAATGTAGCTTAGTAGTTCTTTGGCTTCCTGTATTCTACTTTTCTTATGTAGAAGGAGAGAGGGGATGTGTGGGGAGATTTTAATTTATTTAAAGTAATAATTATTGTGACAGGCATCCCCAAAGAGAGCTTCCCTGGTTGCTCAGTGGTAAAGAATCTGCCTGCAATGCTAAAGATCCCCGGGTCAGGAAGATCCCCTGGAGAAGGGAATGGCAACCCACTCCAGTATTCTTGCCTGGAGAGTTCCATGGACAGAGGAGCCTGGAGGGCTATGGTCCATGGGGTTGCAAAGAGTTGGACATGATTGACCAACTAACTCTGACTAACTGATTCCCAAGGAGGAATAGAAAAAGGGAATTACAGAACTGTTGTTACTACTGTTCTTCCAGTAATTTAGATAAACTTGAATGCCTCTAGAATTGATTCAAAAAGAACTATTTTTTTACTTTTCATATTATGGATTGTATTAATAATTATTATTTATTTCCTTAATTCTATTGCATCAATAAAATGAAAATGGATATGTTAACTTTCAGATATTGAAATAGTCATAGGGTTACAACATTAGAAGAATTCTTATCTATAAAGGGGTGGTTTCTAATTAACTATCTATGGGCCAATTGACCTAACACAATCTTGTATTTTGTTACAAAATATTTTAACAGTTTGAAAATTTTCTTAAAACATTAAAATTCTTGGTTGTTTTAAATATTCTACCTGTGCCTCATCCAAAGGTGGTAGGCAACTGCTCTAGCCCCTGTAGCTCCATGAGGGTTGACAGTCATGAAAAGTTCATACAGGGGATGCTCCTTGAATGCCAGATGTTGGTGGCCAGGTCAGAAACAACTGGAGAGACAATTCAAGAGACAACCAAGTCAGGATAAGATTAAACAATAAGGTTTATCTCTTATATAAGGCCAATCCTTTGAGAAAGGGAGAAATAGCTATCTTATGCAATAAATAGAAACAAACACAGAGAGTCAAACAAAGTGAAAAAACTGAGGAATATGTCCAAAACAAAAGAATAACATAAAATCCCAGAAATGAAAATAAGTAATTAACCTGATAGAGGGTTAAAATTTATGGTCATAAAACGGGCTGAACTTGGGAAAAGAATAGATGATCACAGAGACAACTTTATCAAAGGGATAGAAAATATAATAATGTACAACAGAAGTCAAAGAGCTGAAGAATAAAATAACTAAATTGAAGAATCCACTGGAGGGGTTCAGTAGTAGATCAGATGAAGAAACAAAGAATAGATGGTTTGGAAGACAGGGCAGTTGAAATCACCCAAACAGAGCAGCAAAAAGAAAAAAAAAAAAAATTTAAGTGATGATTGCTTAAGGGACCCTATTTGAAAATAAACAGGATAACTTTCACATACAAGGGTCTCAAACGAGAAGAGTGAGAGAAAAGGGCAAAAAATTATTTGAAGAAATAAGTGGCTGAAAACTTTTCTGAACTGAGAAGAAAACAAATATCCAGATCTAAGAAGAAAAGAAAGTTCTAACCAAGATGAAACCAAAGAAACTCACACCAAAGCATAACTAAAATAACAGAATTTGAAAATAAAGAGAGACTCTAAAGAGCAGCAAGAATAAAACAATTTGTTACATAAAAGGGGTACCCCATAAGACTTTCAGAATACTTCTCATCAAAACCTTAAAGGAGTAGTATGATATATTTTAAGTGCTGAAAGAAAAAAATATATTGTAAGGAAGAATACCCTCCCTGGTAATGTTATAATTAAGAATTGAAGAAAAGATGAACAGCTTTCTAGAAAAACAAAAAATAAAACAGTTCATCACCACTAAACTAACCTTATAAACAATGTTAAAAAAATTTCTTTAACTTGAAAAGAAAATGCACCAGTTTATAACAAGAAAAGATATAAAAGTAAAAATCTCATTAGTGAAAGCAAATATACGGTAAGGTAGTGAAGTGATCACTTAAAAAGCTAGTGTAAAGGTTAAGCCACAAAAAGTAGTTAAAAGAACTGTAAACACAAGAATTAGTTCAAGGGACACACAAAAAAAGATGTAAAATTTTATAATGAAAACAAAATATGTGTTTGTTGAGGGAGAGGGCAAAAATGCTAAGTTTTAAAATGCATTCAAGCATAACTTGCCATCAAATGAAGATAGATTGTTATGTGAAAGCCTCATGGGAACTATGAAGCAGACAATTATAGTAGATACACAAAAGATACAGAGAAAAGAATAAAACTTATCCAAGAGTAAAACTATAGTAATTTCATCAAACTACAAGAGAAGATAGCAAAATAAAGTAACAGAGAGAAACTGCAAAATAGCCATAAAACAATTAGCAAAGTAGCAATAAATTCAAACCTATCAATAAAACTTTAAATGCAAATGGAATAAATTATTCAGTCAAAAGAGAGTGGCTAAACGTGTACAAAATAAGTCTCACATATATGTTGCCTATGAGTCTTATTTCACTTCAAATCAAAAAACATGCACAAACTGAAAATGCGGAGAGGGAAAAAGATATTCACTGAAAATGAAAATGAAAAAAAAAAAGTGGGGAAGAAATATTTACATAAAGCAAACAGATTTTAAAACAAAGACTGTAGCAAGAGACAAAGAAGGACACTACATAATGATAATGGCAATCAATTCAACACAAAAAAGCAACATTTGGAAATATATATATATGCACACCCAACATAGACTTACCAAAGTATAGAAAGCAAATATTAGCAAACATAAAGGGAGATATTGACAAAAGCACAGTAATAATAAGGTACATTAACACCCACTTGCATCGGTGAACAAATGATCCAGAAAGAAAGTCAAGAAGGAAACATCAGTTTTGAACCAGATGGACTTAATAGACATATATAGAGCATTCCATCCTAAGGTAACAGAATGCACATTCTTCTCAAGTGTACATGGAACATTCTCCAAGATAGAACATATGCTCATGGCAAAACAAGTATCAATAAATTTAAAAAGATTGAAATATCAGGCATCTTTTCTGACCACAATGGTATGAAACTAGAAATCAATTATAAGAAGAAAACTGGAAAAATCACAGATATGTGGAGCTTAAACAACATACACCTGAATAACCAATGAGTCACCAAAGAAGTCATATAAAATTTTTAAAAAATACCTTAAGAAACATGAAAATGAAAATACAACATATTAAAATCTATGAGAAGCAGCCAAAGCATTTCTAAGAGGGAATTTTACAGGCCTACATTAAGAAACAAGAAAAATCTTAAATAAGAAATCTAGTATTACTCTAAAAGGAACTAGAAAAATATCAAAGCCCAGAGATAATAGAAAGAAGGTGATAGTAAAAAGATCAGAATGGAAATGAGATGGAGACTATAAAGACAATAGAAAACATCAATGAAACTAAGATTGGTTCTTTGAAATATAAACAAAATTGACAAACCTTTATTTAGCTAGACTCACTAAGAAAAAAAGAGAGAGGTTTGTAAATAAAATCAGAATTGGAAGAGGAGAAATTACAACTGGTACCAAGGAAACATAAAGGAGTATGAGACTACTATAAATAATTATACACCAACAAAGTAGACAACCTTGAAGAAATAGATAAATTCCTAGCAATAAAGAATCTTCTAAGACTGAATCATGAAGAAATTGAAAATCTGAACAAATGATTACTAATAAAGAGATTGAATCAGTTCCTGACAAACAAAGCCCAGGTCCGGAAGGCTTCAGTGGCAAATCCTACTAAACAAAATTTGATAACTATTCTTATCAAAATTTTCCAAAAACTTGAAGAGACATGAATGCTTGCAAACATATTTTGCAAGATCAGCATTACACCAACACTGAAACCAGACAGGGACTCAGCAAAAAAGGAAAACTATAGGCTAATATCACTAAACATAGATAAAGAATTCAACAAAATATTAACAAACCAAATTCAACAGTATATTAAAAAGATCATACACCATGATCAAGTGGGGCTTACCCCATAAATGCAAGAATGGTTTAATAACTGCAAATCAATCAATGTGATAGAACACATTAATAAAGTGAAAGATAAAAATCAAATTGTTCTCAACAGAGGCAGGAAAAACATTTGATAAAATTCAACATTTGTTTTTGATAAAAATCCTTAACATAGAGGGTATAGATGGAACATACATCAGCATAATATAGGTGATACATGACAAGCCTACAGCTAACATCATGCACAAAAAGCTGACCATTTCTTCATTAAGAAGCAAGACAAGGAAGCCCACTCTCATCACTCTGATTCAACACAGTATTGGAACGCCTAGTCACAGCAATCATACAAGAGAAAAAAATAAAAGTACTCTAAATTGGAAAGGAAGAAGTAAAACTTCATCAAGGATGACTTGATACTCTACAAAAGACCCTAATGACTCCATTTAAAAACAATGTTAGAACTGATTAAGACAATTCAGTAAAGTTGCAGCATACAAAATCAATATACAAATATTGGTTGTGTTTTTTATTTATATTTGCACCAAAAGTAATACAATACTTAGAATAAATTTGACCGAGGAAGTTAAATATCTGTAAACTGAGTATCATAAGATACTGATAAATTGAGGAAGACACAGATAAATGGAAAGATAGATTCTGTTCCTGAATTTTGAGAATTAAATTATAAACATACCCATATTACTCAAAGTAACTTACAGATTCAATATAATCTCTATCAAAGCTTCAATATATTTCACATAAATTGAACAATAATCCTGAAATTTTATGGACCCCAAAAAGATCCCCAAAAGCCCAAGTAATTTTCAGAAAGAATAAGGTTGAAGGCATCATAACCTCAGATTTCAAACTGTATTACAAAACTACAGCAATCCAAATAGTATGGTATGTACATTAAAATCAGACACATAAGTTAATGGAACAGAATAGAGAGCCCAGAAATAAATTCACATATATATTTCCAATTAACTAACAACAAAGGAAGCAAGAATAAATAATGGGATAAGTACAGGCCTTTAATAAATAGTTGGGAAAACTGGACAGTTTAAATGCATACGAATAAACCTTGATCACTGTCTTACACCAGATATAAATTAACTCAAAATGGATAACAGATTTGAATGTATGACCAGAAATCATAACATGGGCAGTAAGCTCCTTGAAATTGCCCTTTGTTATATATATATAGTATTTGGATTTGAAACCAATTGCAAAGGCAATAAAAGTAAAAATAAACAAATGGGACTAAATAAAACTAAAGAGTTCTTCACAGTGAGGAAATCTTTAAAAAAAAAAAGAAAAGGCAACCTATTGAATGGGAAAATATATTTGCAAATCATATATCTGATAAATGGTTAATACCCAAAATATATAAAAAACTCATACAACTTAATAACAGAAAAAAGGTATCTGATTGAAATATGGGCAAGAGATCTGAACACATTTTGTTCAAAGAAGATATATACATGGCCGACAGGCACATGAAAAGATGCTCACCATCACTAATTATCACGGAAATGCAAATCAATACCACAATGAGATATCACCTCATACCTGCCAGAATGGTTATTATCCAAAAAACACAAGTGTTGACAAAGATGTGGAGAAAAGGAAACCACCGTGAACTGCTGATCGGAATGTAAATTGGTGTAGCCACTATGGAAAACAGTATGGAGGCTCCTCAAAAAATTAAAAATGGAACTACTGTATGATCTAGCAATTTCATTTCAGAGTATATATCAAGAGAAAATAAAAACACTAATTTGAAAGATATATGTATCCGTATGTTCACTGTAGCTTTCATTCCAATAGGAAACAACCTACATGCCACCAATGGATGAATGCATAAAGATATGGTACAAAGTATGTCTCAGCCATAAAAAAAAGAAACAAGTTAATCTTTCATGACAATACGAATGGACCTTGAGTGTATTATTCTAAGTGAATAAATCAGACAGAGAGAGACAAATACGTATGATTTTACTTATATGTGGAATCTAAAAAACAAAACAAACATATAAATGAACTCATATATACAGATAAACAGATTGGTGGTTGCCAGAGAAGAAGGGTAGGGTTAAGAGGTAGATGACATAGGTGAAAATAATCAGTAGGTACAAATTTCAGTTATAAAATAAGTGTCATGGAGATGCACAGAATGGTGACTATAATCGGTAATATGGTACTGCATATTTGAAAGCTCTTCTCACCATGAAAAAAATTCTGTATCTTTACATGGTGACAAATGATAATTAGACATGGTGGTGATCATTTCTCCATGTATACAAATATCAAGTCATTATGTTGTACATCTGTAACTAATGGATTGCTATATGTCAATTTATATCTTAATTTTTAAATAGAGGTGAAAAAAGGAGACAAAAAAATATTGGTGATCTTGCATACTAGATTTGCAGTCCCATTCATAAATAGTCAGCTAATATGTGGTGGGTGTATATTATTCAATATTCATTGGAAGGACTGGACCTGAAGCTGAAACTCAGTACTCTGGTCACCTGATGTGAAGAGCCAACTCATTGGACATCAGTTTGAGCAAAACATTACCGACTCTACTGACGTGAGTGAGCAAACTCCAGGAGATAGTGTAACCAGGAAGCCCAGCATGCTGCATTCCATGGGGTCACAAAGTCAGGCATGACTGAGTGGCTGAACAACAATATACTATGTCAGGCACAAATTTTACATAGAATTTAATTTTTATAATTTTGTGAAATTAATATAATAATAACCTCAGTTGACAGATTGGGAAACTAACACATAGAATAGGTCATGTTTGAAACTTGCCCGATCAAATTTCAGGATTAAACTGAGTAAATCTGACTGTAGATTTCATCTTATAAATCACAAGTTATCTATAGTCTTGATTTATTTTTTAGATTCCGCATGTGAGTATGACAGAGAAAAAAACACTTCATTGAATCTTACCTCTCCCTAAATGTCTATTCTTCTTGAGGTAATGGGCTTAGAAAATAATGATATTTAATGCAATTATGGGCTTGCCTGGTGGCTCAGAGGGTAAAAACAATGTGGGAGACCCAGGTTCGATCCCTGGGTTGGGAAGATCCCCTGGAGAAGGAAATGGCAACCCACTCCAGTACTCTTGCCTGGAAAATCCCAGGGGCTGAGAAGCCTGGTAGGCTACTGTCCATGTGGTTGCAAAGAGTCAGACACGACTTCACTTTCACTTTTAATGCAATGATTGACAGAACTATTCACTGATGCTTTCACATGGTACAGTGTTCTCTATGTTCTTAGAATCTTCTAGTTTCCTCCATCTCAGATAGCATCTGTTCCTGTTAATTTCTGTTTCTGTCCTCTGCCCTCACATTTCTGCATTTCTTAAATTGTATTCATTCAGTCCAGCTGAGAATCCAAACATTGTAAAATGTTATCACTAGTGTTCCCCAAAACCACCCTCAGTCTGAGATTCACTATACAAACTTACAGAAATCAGAAAAACTATTATATTCATGATTATAGTTTATTAGAATGAAAGAGTACTGATTAAAATCAGCCCAAGCAAATGGCGCATAGTATAGGGTCCAGGATAGGCAAAATATTTGTTTCTATTTACCCAGTGGATTCATGTGGATAGCACCGTATTCTCTCAGCATACTGTCATGAGCATATAATATTTGCAGAGCATATAATATTCCTAATCAGAGAAGTTTACCAAGTCTTGGTGTACAGTGGGATTAGTCATTTAGGCATGGAGTGCTCACATGGTTGATCTGCTTACTCAATTGCCAGCCTCTTCTGAGGTCAAACTAACGCTGTGTGGCTCAAGGCCTTCACCATAAACCACAATTTTAGCATAAAGCTGGTTAACAGTCTGGCATAACTCAAATTCCCAGGTAAACAACAACTCTTCCGTTCAGTTCCGTTCAGTCGCTCAGTCGTGTCCGACTCTTTGCGACCCCGTTGACTGTAGCCTACCAGGCTTCTCCGTCCATGGGATTCTCCAGGCAAGAATACTGGAGTGGGTTACCATTTCCTTCTCCAGGGGATCTTCCCGACCCGGGGATCAAACCCGGGTCTCCCGCCTTGGAGGCAGATGCTTTAACCTCTGAGCCACCAGCAGGCAGGATATCCCAGGGATTGAGCTGATCTCCTAGAGGCTAGTCAAGGGCCAGACCCTTCTTTGGAATGTGCAAAATTCTAACAACCCAAGACTGCTGAGTTAGTCTTTTGCTGCACAAATGTAATTTACTGAATGAGCCACCACCCCCATCATCTCTACCTAAAATAAATTACTTTACTTTTGAAATATCATAGCACTTTATTTCTTATTGTATATGTGTGCCTTGATAAACTAAGGCCGTTATGTGTCACACTTGTGGAATCAGAGAAAGTAACTTATTAATTGCAGAGATTTGATTTGCTGAGCAAGTCTGAAGGCTGAGAAAAGTTGCTATGGTTTAGATTATGAAAAGGAGGAAGCTGGAATGACTATGAGGGAAAGAAATGTTAAGCCTTAATTATGTAATTGAGAGGAGAAACTTGGAGAGAGGACAAATGGCTAAATGGCTAGTTGGGAAATTTAAGCTGTCTTGCTTAACAAAATTTTAACAAAATTCATATAAATTACAAGTCCTTGGAGAGGAAGAAGGAAGAGGTAAAGGAACATTCTGAGAAAGATGGGATTCAGGAAAAACTCGACAGCCAACCATATTGATGCAACATATAATGGTTCAAGTAAACTCATGATTTTTCTTTGAACTGTTAATATTTGAGAGAAGATCCCAGTGGATCAGCAATAAAGAATCTGCCTGCAATGCAGGAGCTGCAGCAGATCCAGGTTCGCTCTCTGGATCACAAAGATGACCTGGAGGAGGGCATGGCAACCCACTCCAGTATTCTTGCCTGGAGAACCCCCATGGACAGAGAAGCCTGGCAAGCTACAGCTCATAGGGAACCAAACAGTTGGACATGACTGAGCAAAAACATATACTAGCCTGTTTTTGGGTATACAACTTAAAGCTTTCATCTTATAGTTAGGATGTGTCAGAAACTATCCTAAATGTTATATGCAGTGTATAATTTAATCCTGTGAGGTAAGAATTTTTATATAGTAAAAAACTGAGGCAATTTAATAAGTACTCAAAATCCAAAACTGAGTGGCTTTAAACTTGTGATTGGAAATGTGTCGATAACTTTAAATAATAAATAATGCCAAGCCTCATAGTATATCACTATTTGCTAGATTGTTACACTGAATTGATATTTTGTGTTTATCAAAAACCTGCTTAAAAGTTGATATTTAAATTAACTCCTGACTATTTCAGGTCAGATCATAAGGGAAATTTAGACCTTCATATCAGAACATTTTCTTGTTAAAAGCAGAATATTGGGCTAGAATGGGTGACAGGTTTCACTCAGAATATATATTGTCTTTATTAAAATTTGAACTTCAGCTTCAACAAATAAAACATATTCACCCTCATATTGTCATCAATAAGAGAATATATTAAGTAGTGAAAACTAAGTCATGATTTACTGTTCAGCACAAACAAGAGACCTTCAGCAAGACCATCATTTTGACTGTCAACACTCACTGAGAAGTCATAATGAATAATTTACTGTTTAATGCAGTGGGAGAACAGTTGGTGGTAAACTCTGAAACAGGAAATAGGCATACATTATCTTCTTCCTTTTACAGTGGTCACCCACTTAACTGTTTCTGAGAAATAAAAGATCAGAGCAGAATATACCCACAGACAAAAGAAATCAATTCAAGAATGCAATGAGGCAAATAGAAAGCAAAACAATTGATAGGAACTAAAGCAGACTGTTTTGGTCTCCAGGACCAAAGTAATCAAAAAGAAAATAGCTCAGCTGAAAACAGGGATCCCACAAGAGACTGAGCTACAACTGCCTTTCAGTGTTTGAGTGTCTCATATGGAGGTATGGGTCAGCAGTGGTCTGCCACAGGGACAGGGGCTCTGGACGCAGCAGACCTGGGAGGCACAGTATGTTGCATAAGTCCTCTTGGAGGAGGTTGCCATTAACCCCACCAGGGAACCACTGAGGAAAAGACCCAAAAACTGGAAAACAATTATAACAAAGAAGTTCTCGCACTATTACAAAAGTTCTAGGACCCACAACAGAATTCCCAACCTGGGGATCTGGCAAAGGGACTGAGAACCCTTAGGGAATTTTATTTTTGAGGCCAGTCGGATTTGATTATAAGACATCCACAGGACTGGGGAAACAGACTCTTGGAAGGCACAAACAAAACTTTGTGCACACCAGGACCCAAGAGAATGGAGCAGTGACACCCACAAGAGATTGACCCAGACTTGCCTGTGAGTGTCCAGGAATCTCTGGCGGAGGTGTGGGTTGACAGTGACTACCATGGGGTCACAATAAACTGTGGAAAATTCTGAAAGAGATGGGAATACCAGACCACCTGACCTGCCTCTTCGATGGACATGAGTTTGAGTGAACTCTGGGAGTTGGTGATGGACAGGGAGGCCTGGCATGCTGTAATTCATGGGGTGGCAAAGAGTCGGACATGACTGAGCGACTGAACTGAACTGAACTGAACCATGGGGTCAAGGGCACTGAGTATACCTGTGCTGGTTATTACCACCATTACCCCTACCATAGTTTGGCCTCAGGACAAACAACAGGAAGGGAACAGTTCCACCCATCAACAGAAAATTGAATTAAAGATTTACTGAGCTTGGTCTTACAAATCAGAACAAGACCCAGATTCACCCAAAGCAAGTCCTTCCTACCAGGAAGCTTTCACAAGTGTTTGGCTCTTATCCATGAGTTCAGTTCAGTTCAGTCACTCAGTCATGTCTGACTTTTGACCCCATGGACTGCAGCACACCAGGCCTCCCTGGCCATCAACATCTCCTTACTCGAATTCATGTCCATTGATTCAGTGATGCCATGCAACCATCTCATCCTATGTCGACCCCTTTTCCTCCCACTTTCAATCTTTCCCAACATCAGGGTCTATTCAAATGAGTCTGTTCTTCGCATCAGGTAGCCAAAGTATTGGAGTTTCAGTCCTTCCAATGAATATTCAGGACTGATTTCCTTTAGGATGGACTGGTTAGATCTCCTTGCAGTCCAAGGGACTCTCAAGTGTCTTCTCCAACACCACAGTTCAAAAGCATCAATTCATCGGCCCTCAGCTTTCTTTATAGTCCAACTTTCATATCCATACATGACTAATGGTAAAACATAGTTTGAATAGATGGACCTTTGTAGGCAAAAGTAATGTCTGCTTTTTAATATGCTGTCTAGGTTGGTCAGAGCTTTTCCTCCAAGGAGCAACCATCTTTTAATTTCATGGCTGCAGTCACCATCTGCAGGGATTTTTGAGCCCACAAAATAAAGTCTGTCAGTGTTTCCACTGTTTCCCCATCTATTTGCCATGAAGTGATGGGACCAGATGCCATGATCTTAGTTTTCTGAATGTTGAGTTTTAAGTCAACAATTTCACTCTCTTTTTTCAGTTTCTTCACAGGCTCTTTAGTTCTCCTTCACTTTCTGACATAAAGGTGGTGTCATCTGCCTATCTGAGGTTATCGATGTTTCTACTGGCAATCTTGATTCCAGCTTGTGCTACATCCAGTCTGGCATTTCTCATGATGTACTCTGCATATAAATTAAAGAAGCAGGTGACAATATAGAGCCTTGACATACTCCTTTCTCAATTTGGAACCAGTCTGTTCCATTTCCAGTTCTAAAAGTTGCTTCTTGACCTGCATACAGATTTCTCAAGAGGCAGGTCAGGTGGTCTGATATTACCTTCTCTTTCAGAATTTTCCACAGTTTGTGGTGATCCACACAGTCAAAGGCTTTGGTGGAGTCAATAAAGAAGAAATAGATATTTTTCAGCAATTCTCTTACATTTCTGATGATCCAACGGATATTAACAATTTGACCTCTGGTTCCTCTACCTTTTCTATCCAGCTTGAACATCTGGAAACTTATGGATCACATACTGTTGAAGCCTGGCTAGGAGAATTTTGAGCATTGTTTTGCTAGCATGCTAGATGAGTGCAATTGTGTGGTAGTTTGAACATTCTTTGGCATTGCTCTTCTTTGGGATTGGAATGAAAAATTTCCAGTCCTGTGGCCACTGCTGAGTTCCAAATTTGATGGCTTATTGAATGCAGCATTTGCACAGCATCATCTTTTAGGATTTGAAATAACTCTACTGGAATTCCATTGACTCCACTGGCTTTGTTCATAGTGATATTTCCTAAGGCACACTTGACTTCACAATCCAGGATGTCTGACTCTAGGTGAGGGATCACACCATAGTGGTTATCTGGGTCATAAAGTTGTTTTTTTTTTTTTTTGTAGTTCTTCTGTGTATTCTTGCTACTTCTTTTAATATCTTCTGCTTCTGTGAGTTCCATATCATTTCTGTTCTTTATTGTGCCCAATTTGCATGAAATGTTCCCTTGGTATCTCTAACTTTCTTGAAGAGATCTCTAGTCTTTCCCATTCTATTATTTTCTTCTATTTCTTTGCATTGATTACTGAGGAAAGCTTTCTTGTCTCCACTTGCTATACTTTGGAACTCTGGATTTGAATGGATATACCTGTCCTTTTCTCCTTTGCCTTTCACTTCTCTTCTGTTCTCAGCTATTTCTAATGCCTCTACAGACAACCATTTAGCATTTTTGCATTTCTTTTTCTTTGGGATAGTCTTGATCACTGCCTCTTGTACAATGTCTCAAATCTCTCTCCATAGTTCTTCAATCACTCTATCATATCTAATCCCAGGAATCTATTAGTCAATTCCATTGCATAATCGTAAGGGAATTAATTTAGGTCATACATTAATGATCTGGTGGTTTTCCCTACTTTCTTCAATTTAAGTCTGAATTTGACAATAAGGAGTTCATGATTGGAGCCACAGTCAGTTCCTGGTCTTGTTTTCGCTGAGTGTATAGAGCTTCTCCATCTTTGGTTGCAAAGAATATAATGAATCTGAAATTGATATTGACCATCTGCTGATGTCCATTTGTAGAGTCTTCTCTTGTGTTGTTGGAAGAGGGTGTTTGATATGGCCAGTGGCTTCTCTTAGCAAAATTCTGTTAGCCTTTGCCCTACTTCGTTTTGCACACCAAGGCCAAATATTCCTGTTACTCCAGGTATCTCTTGAGTTCCTACTTTTGAATTATAGTCCCCTAGAGTGAAAAGGACATCTTTTTTGGGTTTTAGTTCTAGAAGATCTTGTACGTCTTTATAGAACTTTTCAACTTCTTCAGCATTACTGTTCATAGCATGTACTAGGGTTACTGTGATATTGAATGGTTTGCCTTGGAAACGAACAGAGATCATTCTGTCGTTTTTGAGACTGCATTCAAGTACTGCATTTTGGACTCTTTTGTTGATTATGATGGCTATACCATTTCTTCTAAGGGATTCTTACCCACAGTAGCAGATATAATGGTCATCTGATTTAAATTCACCCATTCCATTTCGTTTTAGTTCACTGATTCCTAAAATGTCAAAGTCCACTCCTGCCATCTCCTTTTTCACCACTTCCAATTTGCCTTGATTCATGGATGTAACATTCCAAGTTCCTATGCAATATTGCTCTTTACAGTGTCAGACTTTACTTCTGTTGCCAATGGCATCCACAACTGGGTGTTGTTTTTGTTTTGGCTCTGTCTCTTCATTCTTTCTGGAGTTATTTCTGCACTGATCTCCAGTATTATATTGGGCATCTAGTAACCTGAAGTTCATCTTTCAGAGTCCTATCATTTTGCCTTTTCATGCTGTTCATGGGGTTCTCAAGGCAAAAATACTGAAGTAGTTTGCCATTCCCTTCTTCAGTGGACCATGTTTTGTCAGAACACTTCACCATAACCTGTCTGTCTTGGGTGGCCCTACATGGAATGGCTTGTAGTTTGATTGAGTTAAATGATGCTGTAGTCCATGTGATCAGTTTGGTTAGTTTTCTGTGATTGTGGTTTTCATTCTGTCTGCCCTCTGATGTATAAGGATAAGAGCCTTATGAAAGTTTTCTGATGGGAAGGACTGACTGAGGGGGAAACTGGTTCCTCTTCTGATGGGTGGGGCCATGCTTCAGTTCAATTCAGTTCAATTCAGTCGCTCAGTCGTGTCCGACTCTTTGCGACCCCATGAATCACAGCACGCCAGGCCTCCTTGTCCATCATGAACTCCCGGAGTTCACTCAAACTCATGTCCATCGATTCGGTGATGCCATCCAACCATCTCATTCTCTGTCATCCCCTTCTCCTCCTGCCCCCAATCCCTCCCAGCATCAGAGTCTTTTTCAGTGAGTCAACTCTTCACATGAGATGGCCAAAGTATTGGAGTTTCAGCTTTAGCATCAGTCCTTCCAATGAACACCCAGGACTGATCTCCTTTAGAATGCACTGGTTGGATCTACTTGCAGTCCAAGGGACTCTCAAAAGTCTTCTCCAGCACCACAGTTCAAAAGCATCAATTCTTCTGCGATCAGCTTTCTTCACAGTCCAACTCTCATATCCATACATGACCACTAGAAAATCCATAGCCTTGACTAGATGGACATTTGTTGGCAAAGTAACGTCTCTGCACCTGTTTTTTAATATGCCATCTAGGTTGGTCATAACTTTCCTTCCAAGGAGTAAGCGTCTTTTAATTTCATGGCTACAATCAGCATCCGCAGTGATTTTAGAGCCCCCAAAAATAAAGTCTGACACTGTTTCCACTGTTTCCCCATCTATTTCCCATGAAGTGATGGGACCAGATGCCATGATCTTAGATTTCTGAATGTTGAGCTTCAAGCCAACTTTTTCACTATCCTCTTTCAGTCTCATCAAGAGGCTTTTTAGTTCCTCTTCACTTTCTGCCGTAAGGGTGGTGTCATCTGTATATCTGAGGTTGTTGATATTTCTCCCGGCAATCTTGATTCGAGCTTGTGCTTCTTCCAGCCCAGCGTAGTTCATGATGTACTCTGCATATAAGTTAAATAAGCAGGGTGACAATATACAGCCTTGACGTACTCCTTTTTCTATTTCGAACCAGTCTGTTGTTCCATGTCCATGGGCCATGTTTGGTAAATCTTTAACACAATTTTCTGTTTATGGGTGAGGCTGTTTGACCTGAGGCTAAACTATGGTGTAGGTAATGAAGATGATGGGCTTCCTTCAAAAGGTCCTGTGCATGCACTGCTGCACTCTTTGCCCCGACCCTGCAGCAGGCCACCATTGACCCACACCTCTCCCAGAGACTCCTGGACACTCACAGGCAAGTCTGAGTCAGTCTCTTGTGGGGTCACTGCTTCTTTCTCCTGGGTCCTGTTGCACACAAGGTTCTATTTGCGCCCTTCAAGAGTCTGTTTCCCTAGTCCTGTGTACATTCTGGCAGCTCTATGGTGGGGTTAATAGCGACCTCCTCCAAGAGGGCTTATGCCATACCTAGGCCTGCTATACCCAGAGCCCCTGCCCCTGTGGCAGGCCACTGCTGACCCATACTTTCCCAGGAGACACTCAAACACAGTTCTGGCTCAGACTCTGTGAGGTCTCTGTGTCCTGGTGCACACAAGGTTTGCATGAACCCTCTGAGTGTCTCTGCCGGGTAAGGGGTTTGATTCTAAATGTGATTTTGCCCCTCCTACCATCTTGCTTGGGTTTCTCCTTTGCCCTTGGACATGTAGCATCTATTTTTGATGAGATCCAACATTCTCCAGTTGACAGTTGTTATGCAGCGAGTTGTAGTTTTGGAGTTCTCACAGAAGATGAGCACACGTCATTCTACTCTGCCATCTGAGGGTAGACAAAATGAAAACAACAAGCACAGAAAACTAACCAAACTAATTACATGGATCACAGCCTTGTCTAACTCAATAAAACTGTGAGCCACTCCAGGTAGGGCACCAAAGACAGATGGGTCATGGGGGATAGTTCTGAGAAAACGTGTTACACTGGGAATGTAATGTAATGTAGGGAATGGCAAGCCACTTCAGTGTTCTTGCCTTGAACAGTTTGAAAAAGCAAAAAGATATGACACTGAAAGATGAACTCCCCAGATTGTTAGGTGCCTAATATGTTACTGGAGAAGTGTGGAGAAATAACTCCAGAAAGAATGAAGAGATGGAGCCAAAGTAAAAACAATGCCCAGTTGTGGATGTGACTGATGATGTAAGTAAAGGCCAATGCTTTAAAGAACAATATTCCATAGGAACCTAGAATGTTAGGTCCATCAGTTCAGTTTAGATGCTCAGCCGTGTCAGACTCTTTGCAACCCCATGGACTGCAGCATGACAGGCTTCCCTGTCTGTCACCAACTCTTGGAGATTTCTCAAACTCATCTCCATTGAGTTGAGGATGCCATCCAACATCTCATTCTCTGCCCTCCCATTCTCCTCCTGCCTTCAGTCTTTCCCAGCCTCAGGGTCTTTTCCAATGAGTCCATTCTTTGCATCAGGTGAACAAAGTATTGGAACTTCAGCATCAGACCTTCCAATGACTATAAAGGACTGAATAGATGGGGAAAAAATGGAAACAGTGAGAGATTTTATTTTCTTGGGCTCAAAAATCACTGCAACTGATTACTGCAGCCATGAAATTGCAAGATGCTTGCTCTTTGGAAGAAAAGCTATGACTAACCTAGACAGCATACTAAAAAGCAGAGACATTACTTTGCCAACAAAGGTTTGTATAGTCAAAGCTATGGTTTTTCTAGTAGTCATGTATGGATGAGAGAGTTAGACCATAAAGAAAGTTGAGTCCTGAAGAACTGATGCTTTTGAACTGTGGTGTTGAAGAAGACTCTTGAGAGTCCTTTGGACTGCAAAGAGATCAAATCAATTAGGTCCATGAATCAAGGTAAATTGGAAGTGGTCAAACAAGAGAGGACAAGAGTGAGCATTGACATTTTAGGAATCAGTGAACTAAAATGGACTGGAATGGCAAATTTAATTCATATGGCTATTATATCTACTACTTTGTGCAAGAATCCCTTAGAAGAAATGGAGTAGTCCTCATAGTCAACAGAAGAGTCCAAAATGGCATTACTTGGGTACAATCTCAAAAATAACAGAATGAACTCTGTTTATTTCTAAGGCAAACCATTCAATGTCACAGTAATACAACTGTATATCCCAACTGCTAATGCTGAAGAAGCTGAAGTTGAATATTTTAATGATGACCTACAAGCCTTTTAGAACTAACACCAAAAAAATGTTCTTTTCATCATAGGTGACTGGAATGCAAAAGTAGGAAGCCAAGAGATACCTGGAATAACAGGCTAGTTTGGCCTTGGAGTACATATTGAAGCAAGGCAAAGGCTAACAGAATTTTGCCAAGAGAAGGCACTGGTCATAGCAAACACCAGCATCCAACTATACAAGAGACAATTCCACACAAGGGCATCAACTCCACACATGGTCAATAGTGAAATCAGATTGATTATATTTTTTGTAGCCGAAGATGGAGAAGCTCTATACAGTCACCAAAACCAAGACTGGGACCTGACTGGGCTCAGTTCACGAACTCCTTACTGCAAATTTAAGACTTAAATTGAAGAAAGTAGGGAAAACCATTAGACCATTCAGGTATGACCTAAATCAAATTCCTTACAATTATACAGTGAAATAATAAATACATTCAAGAGATTAGATCTGATAGACAGAGTGCCTGAAGAACAATGGACAGAGGTTTGTGACATTGTACAGGAGGCAGTGATCAAGACCATCCACAAGAAAAAGAAATGCAAAATGGCCAAATGGTTGTCTGTGAGGCCTTACAAATAGCTTAGAAAAGAAGAGATGCGAAAGGCAATGAGAAAAGGAAAGATATATCCATCTGAATGCAGAGTTCCAAAGAATAGAAAGAAGAGATTTTAAAAAGCCTTCCTCAATGATCAGTGCAAAGAAATCGAGGAAAATAGTAGAATGGGAAAGACTAGAGATGTCTTCAAGAAAATTAAAGATACCAAGGGAACATTTCATGCAAAGATGAGCACAATAAAGAATAGGAACAATGTGGACCTAACAGAAGCAGAAGATATTAAGAAGAGGTGACAAGAATACACAGACGAGCTATACAGAAAAGATCTTCATGACTCAGATAACTATGATAGTGTGATAACTCACCTAGAGCCAGACATCCTGGAATGGGAAGTCAAGTGGGCCTTAGGAAGCATCACTATGAACAAAGCAAGTGGAGGTAATAGAATTCCAGTTTAGTTATTTCAAATCTTAAAAGATGATGCCTGGCTACTGCTGCATTCAATGCCATCAGATTTGGAAAACTCAACAGTGGCCACAGGACAGAACAAAAGGTCAGTTTTCATTCCAATCCCAAAGAAGGACAACGCAAAAGAGTTTTCAAACTACTGCACAACTGCACTCACCTCACACGCTAGCAAAGTAATGCTCAAAATTCTCCAAGTAAGGCTTCAATGGTACATGAACTGAGAATTTCCAGAAGTTCAAGGTGGATTTAGTAAAGGAAGAGGAACTAGAGGTCAAATTGTCAACATCCGCTGGGTCATGGAAAAAGTAAGAGAGTTCCAGAAAAACATCTACTTTTACTTTATTGACTATGCCAAAGCCTTTAAGTGTGTGGATCACAACAAACTCTGGAGAATTCTTAAAGAGAAGGGAATACTAGAACACCTGACCTGTCTCCTGAGCAATCTGTATGCAGGTCAAGAAGGAACAGTTAGAACAGGACATGGAACAACAGACTGGTTTCAAATTTGGAAAGGAGTACATCAAAGCTGTGGAGTGTCACCTTGTTTATTTAGTTTATATGTAAAGTACATCATGTGAAATGCTGGGCTGAATGAAGCACAAGCTGGAATTAAGATTGCCAGGAGAAATATCAATAACGTCACATATGCAGATGACACCATCCTTATGGTAGAAAATAAGAGGAACTAAAGAGCCTCTTGAAGAAAGTGAAAGAGGAGAGTGAAAAATCTGGCTTAAAACTCAGCATTCAAAAATGGAACATCCTGGTATCAGGTCCTATCACTTCATAGCAAATAGACGAGGAAACAATGGAAACAGTGACAGACCTCACCTTCTTAAGCTCCAAAATCACTGCAGACCATGACTTCATTCACAGAATTAAAAGACTCTTAATCCTTAGAAGAAAAGCTATGATAAACCTAGAGAGCATATTAAGAAGCAGAGACATCACTTTGCCGACAATGGTCTGTGTATTCAAAGCTATGGTTTTTCCAGTAGTTATATAGGTATGTTAGAGTTGGACCATGAAGGAAGCTGAGAGCTGAAGATCTGATGGTTTTGAACTATGGTGCTGGAGAAGACTATTCAAAGCCCCTTGCACAAGGAAGATGATTAAATCAGTCAGTTGTAATAGATATTAACCCTGAATATTCATTGGAAGGACTAATGCTGAAGCTGAAGCTCCAATACTTTGGCCACCTGATGGGAAGAACTGACTCATTGGGAAAGACCCTAATATTGGGAAAGATTGAGGGTGAGGAGAAGGGGACAACAGAAAATGGGGTGGTTGGATGGCATCATTGACTCAATAGACGTTAGTGTGAGCATATGGGAGATAGTGAAGTACAGGGAAGCCTGGCGTGCTGCAGTCCATGTTGTCACAAAGAGTCACACATGACTGAGTAACAAGAAAACAAGATTTAAGGATATGAAGAAAACAATTTATTCCTAAATCTCAAAATCTTAGAATATTGAACTCAAAGATAAATAAAACTAATCCATTACAGGCTCTTATGGTAGCTCTCAGTCTCCTGGTCAATGTTTTCTCACACTTTCACCTTTATTAATGATTCTATTCCAAAAAATTATTTTTGTTTTATGGTTTGATGTAACTATCCATATAATGGAAATATATCTGACACGTTCAAAGAAGAGGCTAACTTTAGAGAATTATATCTATGTCATATAGAAAAAGAGCACATAGGAGATATTATGCCTTATTGACTAGGCATTATAATATTTCTCTGTTTCCTAAAAATGAGAATTTTCTGCTAAACACTGGCCAGTGCAAAATTTAAACTATTAAGAATTTACGAATAGAGCTGGAGATTTGGAGAGAATGCCAAATCATCTGCCTTAACTCTGAGCATCTGCCAGTAAAAGTAGACTTGCATAACAATTCTCTATATGCAGAGATCCCTACTTCATTGGAGAGAATAGAGCAAGTTAATTAGGTCTTCTCAAGCCTCATACTATGTTTGCTTAAAGCCAGGAAAGAAGATAGGCAGTCTTTGCTCTAGGATCGAGAGTCACCTATTAGTTTTAATACTCAGTAAATCAGTTGCCCGTTCCCAGTCTTAAATAATCTTTCTCTCATTTAATCTGACCACAAAACTAGTTTGGGTTGTGTAACTGAAACTGACTTCCCATGTGACTTGAATTTCTGGGTATTTAATACTAGAATGTAACTATGCGTGTGCGCATGCTAAGTCACTTCAGTAGCATCTGATTCTTTCCAATACTATGAACTACCATGCTGCTCTATCCATGGGATTATCCAGGCAAGAATAATGGAATGGGTTGCCATGCCCTCCTCCAGGGGATCTTCCCAACCCAAGAATTGAACCAGCATCT
The DNA here is from genome assembly GCF_049115385.1 of Moschus berezovskii. Taxonomy (NCBI): domain Eukaryota; kingdom Metazoa; phylum Chordata; class Mammalia; order Artiodactyla; family Moschidae; genus Moschus; species Moschus berezovskii. The sequence goes on along the minus strand of NC_142471.1, from coordinate 48,512,424 downwards.
CCTATGTCTCCTGCATTGGCAGGCAGGTTTTTTTATCAGTAGTGTCACCTGGGAAGCCCAGAATGTAACTATAACCATTTTCTATTCATGATTCTGGCTCAGTGTGAATAGTAGATACATGAATACAAAATCAACTTGCCAGTAGGACTGCAAAATTTGCCCTTGTTCGAAATTGTGGTCTAAAAACCTCACCATTCTTAACCTGAGAATACTCACTCTTAACTGAAGCAACTCATAAACTGCTTCTCACATGGTTTATGAGCAAATGGAACACTTTTCCCGTAGTAGCAGTGATGATTAGGTAATTCAATAAATGATAGCAGAAGTTCAGAACCGAAGTTCTGGAAGCCAGCAGAATTTTTGAGGTACCAAGAGTAACCATTATTATGCACAGTACTTATTCAAATACAGATTCCCTGGTGGCTCAGCAGTAAAGAATCTGCCTACAGTGCTGGAGAGTTAAGAGACTCAGGTTCCATCCCTGAGTAGGGAAGATCCCCTGGAGGAGGGTATGGCAACCCACTCCAAAATTCTTGCCTGGATAATCCTGTGGACAGAGGAGGTTGACCTGCTGCAGTCCATAGGGTCGCAAATAGTCAGACATGACTGAAGCAACTTAGCATGCATGCATATGGACCCTGGACTGGATTTACTGATCCAATTTTTCATAGTTGTCTTTGAGAATTCACTTTCATATGCAGCAATTTGCTTTTTAAAATTATCACTGTAAGTAGGATATAGCAAGTTGTGAAATACTTTAATGAAAAAATACTGACTGATGAGTTCAACTAATTAAATCAATACATATATAATGGTGAGGGAACAGCTATGTGTGAGAATGGTTATATCTCAGTCTATGATACTCATTAATCTAAAGAAAGAATATATGCACTGAAGGACTTCAACAACTTAGAAAAGACATCAGTGATTAGGGATGGATATTGCATATGATGCATATGATCAAATTGCCAACAAATATGCTAAGTGTATGGTATTTCTTATTTGTTTAGGTTTATGTGTGACCTGAGTTAAATATCTCTCCAGCTCTCCATTTTGCTCTGCTGTCACTCCAGTCACACCAATTAATTCTTTACTCCTAGCACCATCTGGGAAGCCCAAAACACTTCTAAGTATGCTTAAAAATATATAGAAGGAAAGTGAAAAATTTGATTAAAAGCCCAATTTAGGTTTTTAACTTTAAAATAAAGACAGGTAGTGAGAGCCAACGTTTCAGAAGTAAGTCCAAGAGGAAAAAGTTTAGAAACCGACTTAAGCCAATAAATAATTAGAAGGAGTTATTAAATAGTATTATAGAAATGTGTGGCAGATTTTATGCAATTTAGCCCCCTTTATATATAGTTTAAGCACTTCCCTGCTAGTTAAGCTGGTAAAGAATGCATCTGCAAAGTGGGAGACCTGGTTCAATCCCTGGGTTGGGAATATCCCCTGGAGAAGGGCATGGCAACCCACTTCAGTATTCTTGCCTGGAGAATCCCCATGGACAGGAGTCTGGTGGACTACAGTCTATGCGGTTGCAAAGAGTAGGACTTGACTGAGCAACTAAGCACACACAGCATATATAATTTAAAGAGAGAAGAGCCAGCTGGATGAACAAAACCCTGTTAAAATATGACTTTCAAAAGTTAAAGAACACAATTCCCTTAAAAAATATAAGCCTGTATCAAAGATTTACTTAAATCATTAATGAGGTAGCCACCTAGAAGGAAATGCTTGTTAGAAGGCGTGTAAGAGAAATAAAGTTATTTATAGGCACCGGAACAAGACTGATGCTTAGATTCAAAGATGGCTACTGTTTGACAATAATAAAACTATAACTTTGGAATTATCTTTTCATTGGGCATAAATCATTTGCATGTCTATGGGACAAAATCCATTTGATGTCCTATTGTATGAAGATCATGTGCATTACTATAATTTTTACGAAAGTGAAAGTGAAGTCGTTCAGTTGTGTCCGAGCCTTTGCTACCCTATAGACTATAGCCTCCCAGGCTCCTCCGTCTATGGGACTTTCCATGGCAAGAGTACTCGAGTGGGTTGTCATTTCCTTCTCCAATTTTTATGAAAGTTAATATCAACTTTTAAAGAGTTGTAAAACATGCTCTCCAGTAGTAAACAGTAAGTCAAAGAAAAGTGCATACTCCTAAAGAGAGAAATAATCTTCAAAGAGACTGTTAGACCCATGTAGCAAGTGCCAGTTAAACACTGGAAGGGCACAAACATGCTGACAATGCCAAGCATGAATAAATAATCACTAAATGTTCAGTTCAGTTCAGTCGCTCAGTCGTGACCGACTCTTTGCGACCCCGTGAATCACAGCACGCCAGGCCTCCCTGTCCATTACCAACTCCTGGAGTTCACTCAAACTCATATCCATCAAGTCAGTGATGCCATCCAGCCATCTCATTCTCTGTCGTCCCCTTCTCCTCCTGCCCCCAATCCCTGCCAGCATCAGAGTCTTTTCTAGTGAGTTAACTCTTCATATGAGGTGGCCAAACTATTGAGAGTTTCAGCTTTAGCATCAGTTTGGGTATTTAGGCTCCTCCAAAAACTTCTCATTTTACAGGATAATTTAAAATTGTGACAATAGATAAGTCATTTAAAAGAGATATTTTCACATCTTTAGCATTTACTACTTTCAATTTTCTACTAAGAACATATATATTTTTTTAAATGTCTTCTTCAGAAGATCATTAAAAAAATGTAATAGCATTTTAGCAAAAATACAAAGTAGACCAAAGTCACAGTGCAGGATTTATTGCCTTTAATGAAAACATTAACTACACTAATAGAATTGTATTATCACTGATTTAATGCATCTCTTATGAGTACCACACCAAAACACATTACACTCAGTGGAATGTTTAAATCCTTTAAGCTCAGGCAAGATATTCAAAATTCCAACAGTTCTTCTAAGACTCAACCTACAATGGTGAAAAAGTGTTATGGTCTTATTTATGCTATAATTTAGAATTTTCATCTTTCCCTAAGGACATGATGATTGAGAAGACATAGTGACTTTTGAACAAATATGTGGAAGATTGACAAAATGTTCTGTAGCTCTAATGAGGCAAGAAACAAGAGAATTAAGATTTAATTGTGACTACCATAACTGTTCATTGAGTCAAAATCCTAGATAAAAGAATGAATACATATTACTGTTGATAAAATTTATTTGCCAAGCAAAATTGAAACAACAAAGATGATCAGGTCTAAAATATTCTTATCCTTCACAGCATCTGAAGAGTCAAGGAATAGTATCAAACTATTGAAAGTGGATCTTTGATCAGAGGAAGAATGTAAATAATTGTTTGGAAGCAAAATATTTTTCTTTTCCTCAGAGACCTGTCTTTTCAAGTATCTTGAAAACAACATTTCACCTTTAAAATAAAATTTTCTCCAGGTCAAGATCAGAGAATAGGCCTTTGGACAAAGGAGTACTGCTTTTTCTCCCTATAATTTAAGTGAGAGAAGCAAAAGGTGTTCCTATGCCTCCTTGACATACTTTTCAGACCACCAAGATTAGGGCTTTTCACACAGAAACTTACAGCCCAGACCTTATAGTAATAAATGTAATTTTAGCTCTCTGAGTTTACATGTAGAAAGGATGGTTCATTTCATCATTAATAATGTTATTATTGACTAAAAGAGTACACACACACACCCAGAGTTTAGGAAAATGTGCAAAATTGGTCTTTGTGGTAAGTTTGTGCACATTTTCATAAACCATACTAAGTTCACATTGTACTGAGGGTTTAGTAGTAGAATATTTATTCGATTCATCTCCTTCCTCAGCCTCTCAGTGAATGAATTGTCAGCACTTTATTTTTGTTAGGTTTTCATATGCAGGTTTGATATTATAGTTATATGTATATATATGACCCTAATGCTGGGAAGGATTGGGGGCCAGAGGAGAAGGGGACAACAGAGGATGAGATGGCTGTATGGCATCACCGACTCGATGGACATGGGTTTGGGTAGACTCCAGGAGTTGATGATGGACAGGGAGGCCTGGCGTGCTGCGATTCATGGGGTCGCAAAGAGTCGGACATGACTAAGCGACTGAACTGATATACATACACACACACACGTGAATATATACATGTGTGGTTGTGTGTGGAAATGGGGGTGGTATTGGGGAGTAGATGTGTGCAGAGGATGGAATATCCTATAGAAATTCCACTATAGATTGATACTTCATTTGGAATGCTTCCTTTGCTTCTCTTTACTAGAAACATTTAACAGTCAAGTAATCAAAAATGTGGATATTAGGATATTCACTAAAATTCCCTCTAGGCCATCAAAATCAGCAAACAGCTGCTTTTGTGTTGGAATATATTTATGTATTTCAAGAAATTCAGCTATGTTCCCAATAGGTCCCAATAGGACCTTATTCTAATATTCCTGTCCTACACAGTCTTTATAATATCTACTTCCAGCTCTCAGAATCTGTACTCTTTTCTAACATCTTACAGAAAAACTTGAATGAACATTTTGGCCAACCCAGTAGAATCATTTCCCCTTTACACTCAAGTTTTCTTAGTAAATATGCTAGTCAATTTGGTCATTTATCAACAGACCTACAGAGTAAACAAGGAACAGCAAATTTAAGATTGGATGATGATCTCTCTGAAGGGATGGACTTTGACTATGTTTTAAAACTCATCCAGAAGTACCCCACTAGGTGAACCAATGTTTCCCAGGTGTCTCAATGATAAAGAATCTGCCTGCCAATACAGAAGACATAGGTTTGATTCCTGGGTCAGGGAGATCCCATGGAGGATGGCATGGCAACCCACCTTAGTATTCTTGCCTGGAGAATCCCATTAAGAGAGGAATCTGGTAGTCTATGATCCATAGAGTCACAGTCAGACACACTGAAGTGATTTAGCATGCATGCATGCAAGGAGAATGAATATTTGCATCATAAATAGTGTGACCTTAATGACATGGTGACCAAAGGAAACTAGTCTGTCTTTCTGAAGTTAACTTACCATTTCTAGATGTCGTTGCCATTAGGAAATGGCAACCCACTCCAGCATTATTGCCTGGGAAATCCCATAGATAGAGAAGCCTGGTGGGCCACAGTCCATGGGGTTGCAAAGAGTCAGACACAACTTAGTGACTAAACAACAACGAGGTGAACCAGTGTAGCCTGTTATCCTTTCCACATGAGTCAGGGATGGGAGTTGCAGGGGGCAGGAATTGGATTTAGACCACTGATGTGAACTTTAGTTCAAGCTGACCAATTTTAAAAGATTTTAGAACTTATGTCCTAAAGATTTGGAAAAAGTGAGCAGAGTGCCTGGCTTAGAAAATGGATCAAATAGAAACTGGATAAAGCAGAGTATATATCCTCTCACTGCAGTTGCTTTTCCTTTTCTATATGGCTTTGCCTATGAAGACTTTATCTTTCTTTTATTTACCTTTTATGGAGTAAGTCTATATAGTAGCATGAACCGAGATGTTAGAAAATCTCAACATCAAGCATAAAATGAACAGTAGAGTGTTGATGCTTGCATTTATGCTATTTTTGATATTTGTACATACATATCATATTTGCTGTGTATGAGGTTCCCATCTATAAGGTTCATTTTTAAAATTATAATATTTGCATCCCTGTGGCATAGGAGGATAAACATTTTTTGAATTTATTTTTTATATGAAAAATTTGGAACATCTCAAATAGAATTATCCTTTGATCTTGCTCAAAAGTCTGTTTGTATTTGAATGTAACTCCTTCACCTGCCATTTCTGTTACCTTGGGCACAAAGACATTTAACAAGTTGCTTAAACTTTCTGTTCCTCAGTTTCTTTCAATGTAAAATGAGGATAATAGTAACTCCTATGACACAAAGTTATGAGAATTAAACAGAGATAATATTTGCAAAGAAGTTTAAACAATGCCAAGTACATAGTTAAAAACATGCAAAGGGTTGATGGATAAAATTTTCAAATTTGGAGAAGTTAATAAAATTGTCAGAAGCTTTCATTAAATCTTTATCATAAAAGTATTAACTTCTTAATATAAAACTGAAGGAAATTGATTATAACCTGAGAGACAGTCTTTCATCAAGCTCTGAGGACTGTTCCATTCATATTAGATGTCAAAGTACAGTTTTATTGATATAAATTTTTGAGAGAAGGGGTTGTAAGTCAAAAAATGTATTGGCAGTTTATACAATCCAGATCTGTATGTACAAAGTGAGCAATAGGTCATTGTGACTCCTTGTAAGATTAAGAAAGTAATCTCTTAAAGAGATGTAGTTATCACAAATGTGCAACGTATACTAAAGGGGAAGGAGGAGGTCCAAAGGGAAAAAAAAAGTTTGAATTTTTCTTATCTTGCATATGAATTTTATTTCATCAATACAATGGTTTGCCTGAGGAAGACTCATAATTCCTAAAATACATTCAAGGAAAAGAATTTTGAAATATTTAACTGGAAGAGGGTTTGCAAGATGGAAATAAAAATGGGTTGCTGCTTGTATACCAAAGAGAAAAAAAAAAAACAGCATTCTGGGATTATAGCATGAAATTAGATTAGTAAGATTTACATTCAAATGAAGGTAGCAGGGTTTTACTCACATGACCTCATTATTTTCTCACCAGCTTAAGAAATAATACAGAAACAAACTGCTGGATATTAAGGAGTTGCTGTAGAATCAAATTGCCTGTAATCAAGTCAAAACAGTTGGTACAGAAACAGGTGCTTTCAACAAATGGAAATGTAAAACACTACATTATGTATATATAACATAGCAGATGAGCTGTTTTTTTCAAACTGTTGATGGGGAAAAAAAATTCAACAAAGGAGCAGAGTTTCAGTTTTATTCAGGGACTTTACTGAGACTAACTTGGAAAATAGCCTCTTAGCTCCAAGGGGAGTGCGCCAAAGAAATAGGAAAAGAACCAGTATACATGTATGAGTTTTTGGCTGGGGGATACACTTAGTCAATCATATATATTGGTAAAGATTACTGCTAGTTACAAAAAACTAGCTATCTCAAGTATTATTTTAATGTTTTTCTATGTATGAGAAGATGCAAAAATCTAGGATCATTGAAATTCTTCCTTAGTTGTGCCTCAATTATTGAGATGATTCCCAAACACAGAATGCTTCATCCTAGTTTCCTCCATCCTGAATTCCCCTCAGGGCACACTGTCAGTGGGTGACTGCACTGGGTTGGAAATTATCCTTGTTTAACTGGATGATGAAGGAGACTTTTCTTCTTTACAATGCAATAAGTAAATATATTTTAAGAATATTTATTTACTTCAGTGCACTAGATCTTAGTTGTGGCATATGGGATCTAGGTCCCTGAACAGGGATTGAACCTATGGCCTCCCTGCCCTGGAAGTGCAGAGTTCCAGCCACTGGACAAACAGGGAAGTCCCAAGTAAATGCATTTTTAAAGTATATGGTCAAGTCAATGAAAAATAGAACGAGAAAGAAAAATTGTGAGAAATCTACTCTAATTAAATTTCATTAAAATAGATAAATCTAATATAGGCTTTTAGTCTTTTAATTTCAGATTTCATTGTAGTTAAAAATGTTTGCTTAAAACATTACTTTTATCTTTCATAATCTGTTCAAGACATCTTGAGGAAGAATAAGTTGATGTAATACATTTAGGTTAAACAAGAGGATTATAGAGTCAGGCTACCCTTGTTTCAAATTCTGCTTTCAAAATTTACTGTAATAGTTCTATGCCCTTGAATAAGTCACTTATCCTATTTTTGTCATAATTTTCTTGTATAAAAATGGGAATATTTTCTAAAATATTAAAAGAGATTATGTAGGCATATGAAGTACCTAGGTTGGTCATGGATGTGAGAGTTGGACTGTGAAGAAAGCTGATCGCCGAAGAATTGATGCTTTTGAACTGTGGCGCTGGAGAAGACTCTTGAGAGTCCCTTGAACTGCAAGGAGATCCAACCATTCTAAAGGAGATCAATCCTGGATGTTCATTGGAAGGAATGATGCTAAAGCTGAAACTCCAATACTTTGGCCACCTCATGCGACGAGTTGACTCACTGGAAAAGACTCTGATGCTGGGAGGGATTGGGGGCAGGAGGAGAAGGCGATGACAGAGAATGAGATGGCTGGATGGCATCACCTACTAGATGGACGTGAGTTTGAGTGAACTCTGGAAGTTGGTGATGGAAAGGGAGCCCTGGCTTGCTGTGATTCATGGGGTTGCAATGAATCAGACACGACTGAGTGACTGAACTGAACTGAACTGAACTGATGAAGTGCCTAGGATGTACCAAGTATGTTGTGGCACTCAATAAATATAATACAATTTTTATATGTACATTACAATTTTGTCATAGAAAAATACCAGTACTTCCAAGAAAATTAGAACATAACCATTCATTTAAAATTATTCCCTAGATTACTATAAATTTTCTTTTCTAAAAGTTTATGAATTTGCTTTTTTTTTTGGTTAGGTCCAGATATTCATGATTCAGATTCCAAAATCTGATTCATGGCCAGTCTGCCTATAATTACCATTTTGACAGAGGAATACAGTGTTGAGAATATTTTATTTCCTATTTAACTCTGTAATGAATTAAATACATGTTCATCATATCTATTCATACACTTTATGGATTGTAATTCACCTATCATTCAGGTGTCTCATCCTTGGAGCACATACTTCTGACAGTGTCAGGTGTTCTTGGTGATGCAGCCCAGAATTCCTAGTCTTCTAATGAGCTAGTGGATGAAGGGGTAAAGGGAAGAAAAACTTTGCAGATGTGGAGTCTTGTGGTCATTGTCTTCACCATCACATGCAGAAACCAGTATCTCTCATCCTGGTATTAATGGGATCATGAATCAAGTAAATGATTCAAAATAATCATATAATTTTGAAATACCACTTTACCCACAACCATCAGCCTGGGCACTTGTGTATATTCATGTCCATGTGAGCACACACACTCATACACTTGAGTGTAACTCTGTCATGAAGCACTAAGGGAAATTAAAATTTTCTACCTGAACACACTAAGTCAGGAAAGACTACAACACTTTTAAGATATTAAAGAGTTACAATATTCTCTTTCCCTTGCTTACTTTAACTGGAGTGATCAGACTGTAGCCATATTACTTGACACACTGGCAGATCTAGAATATGACTTTTAAGCAAAGGTCGTGCCTAAATGCAATAGGATAAAAAACTAGGTATGTGGTGTAACTTGAAAGACACAATGAGAAACTGCTCTCCCAATCTGTTCAACATTGTAACTGAAATTTCATCATCCAATCTTCATTCTCTCAATTTCTAGGGATAATAAAAATGCATGGAGTTCTTTAAATGTTAAAATAAAACACCATTCATCTGTTTTTTGTGTGTGGTCAAGAATAAGAAAACATTTTACAACAATGAGATCAAGCTATGTAGTGATAATATACAAGATAGAAACTTTTGAAAAATAAATGTACCACCAAACTCAAAGTTAGTCACATTTAGGTTATCTATTTATTATTTTCATAGGAGTCATAGTGAGACATATTAAGAATCTAGAAGGCATCGAGGGGGAATCATAAGAAGGGAATTTCTGAAAAGGGAGGGAGAACAATGTCTGTAGCCCAACTTTGCCATCTATATAATTTTGCCTGAAGGAACCTGGCAGGCTAGAGTCCATGGGGTCACAAAGAGTCGGAAACAACTGAGTGACTAAACACACACATACATAAGCTACTGCCTTTATATATAAATTTTATATATAAGTAGAGCATATAAGCATGGTGAATATATGATCCCCGTTCTTACAGCAAACATATAGTCAAAAGTGTGGTGGTGGTGGTTTAGTCGCTAAGTCATGACCGACTCTTGAGACCCCATGGACTCTAGCCTGCCAGGCTCCTCTGTCCATGAAATTTCCCAGGCAAGAATGCTGGAGTGGGTTGTCATTTCCTTCTCCAGGGTATCTTCTCAACCCCGGGATTGAACTCGTGTCCCCTGCATTGTAAGCAATCTCCTGCATTACAGGCAGATTCTTTACTGCTGAGCCACCAGGGATTCCTAGTTAAATGTATAGGCTCTGATAAAACTCTAGTACAAGTGTAGAGTAGAATTACCTTTACCATAACAATAAAGTATTATTACTACATTCACCCTGAAAGCAAAACAACTTTAACAGCCTATGCTATATCTTCTTAAAGGATTATTTCAAAAACTCTTGAAACATTTACAATGTAAATAAAGGCAAAAAATGGCTGTGTTGGGAACTGAGAAGACTTAGAAATCTATTCTTTCTAGAAATGTTAATGTATCTTCTTAATAAGATCTGTGTTTCATTGGTCTTAGACACATCACCGAAACTTTAGAAAACAGTGACATGTTCACTAAAAATGGATGAATTTAGCTTAATTGTTTTCAGCTTCTTTTCACTTTCTCAGTGCTACTCCACTCACACTAGTAATTAAAACTTGAGTTCTGAAGGCTTTTATCCTGAGACCAGGCTGAGAAAAGTAAAAGGGAAATGAAACTGAAGGCTTACAAGCAAAGAAACAGTGTGATCCATAACTAAAGTTGAATTCCTGACTATTTTCCCACGTGTGTTTTTGAAGAAAAAACAAGTTTAAAACTTTTCTGATTTATTTTCAAAATGAAAACATCCTTTAAATATAGTATACATTTATTTGTTTTATAAAGACCTATCTGGGTTTTCAAACTACAAATTTGACTAAATGAGAACCCTGATCAAGTTGGGTGTTCCCTCTTGATCATACGACATTGCCTAGAGTTGGGTTTATGGTGAGTGTGTCTCAGCCTTTCTTATGCATTTCAGTGTGGGTATTTTCTAGTGTGCCTGATGTGTAGGAATTATACAGCTAGTGTCCGGATTCCTTTCAAAGAAAACTTCTCTAGGTGTAGCTGTAGGTTTGATGTGTCCATGGGAGGAGGTGATTTCAGGTTCCTATGTTGCTATCATGGAACAGAACCTCTCACATAGCCTGGAAAAGTTAGAAGGGCCACCTCCTGTATAGCAGGAAGACATGCTAACTATTAAGGTCCACTGCCACAGAACAAACTTAAATCATGTTGAGTAGAGGCCACTGCTTCCCATCTCCTGACATTATGGTTCATCTTGGGGAGTTCATCAGCTCAAGATTCTTAGAAGTTATTATCAAGCCTTGTATCTAAATTTTTTCACCGACTTTAACCTTTAACTGTAATTGGTAGCCATACCTTGGAAGTCAATTACATCTTTATTGTTTTATTACTGTGACTTCTTGTCAAAATATTTCTGGGTAGCTTGAAATGTATGGCAGCAACCTGTGAGTGATCTTGGATTTGCATAATGTCCCTTCAAAAATTAATCAATAGTCAATCTGAGAAAGAAATGGAAATTTTTTTTTGGAGATAACTTGATGATTACAGCTTGGGAGAGAGTCTTTCAGAAAACTCTGAAAACTGTTCTGACTGTTAGAGGTCAATGTATAATTATATGTTTTTTGAAACAAAGGATAATACATCAAATGAGTTATTGACAGTTTACAGAATCCAGATCTGCATATACCAAGCATGTACTGGGTCATCATGACTTCTTATAGCAGCAGTCCCCAACCATTCTGGCATCAGGGCCTGGTTTATGGAAGATGATTTTTCCATGGACTGGGATATTAGGCAGTGGTTCAGGTGGTAATGCAAGTGATGGGGAATGGCAGATGAAACTTAGCTAGCTTGCCCACCCTTAACCTCCTGCTGTTCACCTGGTGTCTAAGGTGGTGCAGGAGTTGGGGACCCCTGACTTACAGGATTAAGATGGAAGGTTATTTCCTTGGGAGGTCTCATTAATGCAGATACACAATATACACTAATGGGGAAAGAGGAAGCTGAAACAGAAAAAGCATTATGTTAAATTTTTCTTGTCTTGCTATAAAATATGAATTTTATTTTATCAGTGTTTGCCAGCTTTGGGAAGAAATCAAGTAAATTCCACAAGAGAAGCGTCCTGTGAAATATCTGACTCAATACCGAAAAAGAGTCAAATAATCCGTTAGAAAAGGTAAAGTTGTGACTTACTTGGAATCACAATTGATAGAGACTAATACTGAGGAAGGGATTTGATTATGTCTTTGAATAGGGAACAAGGAAGTGTGGGGAAAAGAAGACCTGGAAATAATAAGATATGGTCAGAAATGAAAGATTGAGACCATCAAGGATGAAACATCAACTAATTTATTGTCTATCTATCTAGTTTCATCTAGGGTTCCACCTCTCCTTTCTTTACTGTTTTGGTTCAAGAGGATTTTCCTAGGGACCCAAAATGTGCAATGATGATAAATAGAGATAGATTATGACCATCACAAAAGATAAAAAGGAGAACCTCTCTAACACTTATTTTGTGAGTGAAGATTTGTATCTGAATTTGTGTTTAACAGAAAAGTAACAGTTTACATGTGAAATTTTTATGCTACAGAAATTTTCAAAGAATATAACTTATATAGCCAAATAAATTTTGTTGTTTTAAAAAAGTGTACATGGTTGACTTCACACACAAATGATTAACAACTTTATGTGAGTTTTAGATTTTTAAAATTTAAACGCAAAACAAAAAAAATCTTGTGAATATTCTATGTTTCAGAATCCTACTGTTACTTTAAAGTGCAGCTCCTCCATAGATCCAGCACTGATAGAGGTTTCTTTGATTTTCAGCTCTCTCTCTCTCACACACACATGCCATGTATATCTGTAGCACCCTCACACTACTTATAATAAAATGAAATGACTCTATGGTAGTGTTAGTTGTTCAGTTGTGTCCAACTCTTTGTGGCCCCAATGGACTGTAGCCTGCCAGGCTCCTCTGTTCATGGAATTCTCCAGGCAAGAATACTGTAATGAGTAGCAATTCCCTTCCCCAAGGAATCTTCCTAACCCAGGGACTGAACCTAGGTTTCCTTCATTGCAGGCAGATTCTTTACTGCCTGAGCAACCAGAGTAGCCCCCCAAATGACACTTTAGTGAACTGTTATCTTGAAATAAGACTGCATGGGCCCAAATCCTAAATCTACTATATATTATCTCTGTGGCATTTATCATGTGGCTTTAATTTTTTTGTGACTCAGGCTATTCCTTTGTAAATTGTGAATTGTAATAGTATAACTTCCATAAAATATAGTAGTGAAAAATCAAACTAATACATAAAATTTACTGAAAATAGTATCTAAAATATTATAAACAATAAGTGTTAACCATTATTATTACTATATTATTAGGTATAGTACCATTGTAAATATCTCTAATTATGTGCACTGAAAAGGTTGAAAACTAATATTGACTAGATATTAGTTGAGTAGAAGATTCTTTTATGTGCTCTCATGCTTTATTCACGTTCTCATATAGTCATTAAGAAATAAAGTTTGTCTATATTTCAAGTTATATGTGAGGATCACAGATGTGCTTCCAAATATATAAATGTTCAAATAATGAAACAGAGTTACTGTCTAGTAGGAATATGAACAATAAGAAAATTTTGATATATTTAAAAATTTTCACTCTCATATTACACAGAATGCTAATAAACTACTAATTTTATTTCTCTTAATTTTTATCCATTTCTATCTATAGATCTCTCTTAACGATATATAAAAATATATAGTAAGAGAAATGGGAAATATGGTAATATCAGTAATAAGGACTTCCTGCGTGCTCTGCACTCTAGTCAGTTATTTTCAGCATTGTGTTATTTAATTTAGTAACACTCTCTAGACTATTAACGATCACTTATTGGTGTTTAAAGGCAAGGAAACTGAGGCTTACAGAGTAAGTCATTTATATAATGATACAGAAAAAGTGCCAAAGCCATGATTCGAATCCAGGATCTTCAAAGTCCAAATTCTTAAGCATAAGACAAATCTAAATGTTTACATTCTAAGATAGCAAGTAGCACAACTACTAAATTCTCCACCTCTGAATTGTATTGTGAAATTAGATAATAGCTCTAGGGAGTCAACTGAAAGCTTCATGGAAAAAACCTCTCTTCTAAATAATCTCAAAAAGGACAAGCAGTTGTTCAGTCTACACTTTGTCAGTCCTTTAAAAAAATATGTCATGCCTGGATTCAGTGGTCCTGCAATTGCACTAATAAGTACAGGATATAAAAGCTCTTTTAAAATTCTTATTGCTCTTAAAAAACAAACCATATTTTAATAGGATGGAACTTGTCACTTACAAGGGAAATTTTCCAGCATATATTTCTTCTTGTCATGATGCAGCTCTCTCTTTTGTTCCAGTATTTCAGAAAACTATCTGTAAGCAAATGAGAACTGGGGGGCCAGGGCAGGGTTGGTATTAAGAGGGAGACAGTCAAATCCCATTCCAATCTCTTCATTTCAGTCAGCACTTTGCTTCAGAGTATTACTAGGATCATTGAAATATGATTAATGTAATGCTAGACTCATCTGCAGCAAGATCAGCTTTATTAAGGAAACCAAATTCTTCACAGGAAAAGAGACATATTAATGAATATTGAACCTTTGATATCAAAGGAATTAGATGATAACTCAAGTGACTTGAAAATTCAGTGATTAATGTATGTAAGTACTATAAGTACTATCTTCATCTTTACAGGTTTTGTGAATTATACCACTTCAGAGACAAGGAGGAAGTGGGCACTTTTTCTCTTTGCTAAAGATTAACCTCATTTTGTCTTCATCTCCTTCATCCGAAAGAAGTATTGCTCATATCACTGATGGTAATTTCTGAATATCAGACACTGTGGAAAATTTGAATCATTACTCAGATAAAATGTCCCTTTCTACTCTGCTGTGACCCCAAATAAATGTTAATATTAACCCTGAGAAATTTTGTCTGAAATTTAAGAAAAACAGGGAATTTCTAGTATTTGAATGTTCTTCTCAAGTGAAATACTGTTCATACCATAACTTCTGGATCCTAGAGTAAAATGCACATAACCATCTGATCTCAGAACTATATTTCCATGAAGAGCAGTCACAAAGCAGTGTTGTGTGATTAAATCAATGTTTTCAGACCAGCACCAACAATTTCAGTTTATAATATGAACATATTTTCTCTCAAACACTGGACATATTGCTGCTTTATTTATCTCCATCTCTCCAAAACACTTGCTGCTTCATTAAGGTAGAAAATAGAAACAAACAAAAAAATATTTTTAGCTATTATATCTTCACATTTCTCGTTGACCATCTACTTTGCCAATTTCTCAGGGAATAAAATTAAGTCATCTAGATTTTACTGGTTGCATTTATCCCGTTATTTGCCTCAGAGACTTCACTACCTCAAACCAGAGCTGGCCCTAAAGCATCAACTTCTGTTCATACCCTACTATCATTAGCTTTCCTTCTGCACCACTAAATGCAGATATATAAGTACCTCCATATACATATGTGGCATCATTGAAATTATACACTTTAGTTTGAAGCTCATATATGCATAGTGATCTGTCATATACAATCAACAGTGTGAAAGCCAAGTCATTATTTCCTATAAGAACAATAGAAATGTTACACAAAACTAATTCAAAATGTTTTTTATTTCATTTCATTATTTGTGCATATTCTACCAACCTTTGGTTTACTGAGGAATCAGAAAAGACTGAAAAAATAAATGAAGTGTACGTTGGTCTGCCTCTCTCTTTCCTTTTGTGTTCTTAATTTCAACATAAGAAGGTTAATGAAGGAAAGTAACATGAAACAGTGTCATATATTTTTTCCTTTTCATATTGTTCATGGGGTTCTCAAGGCAAGAATACTGAGGTGGTTTGTCATTCTCTTCTCCAGTGGACCACATTTTGTCAGAACTCTCCACCATGAACCATCTATCTTGGGTGGCCTTATATGGCATGACTCATAGTTTCACTGAGTTAGATAAGCTTTGGTCCACGTGATCAGTTTGATCAGTTTTCTGTGATTGTGGTTTTCATTCTGTTTGCCCTCTGCCAGATAAGATTAAGAGGCTTATTGAAGCTTCCTGGTGGGAGAGACTGACTGGGGGAAACTGGGTCTTGTTCTGATGGGTGGGTCCATGCTCAGTTCAATTCAGTTCAGTTCAGCTGCTCAATCATGTCCGATTTTTTGTGACCCCATGGACTGCAGCTTTGCAGGCCTCCCTGTCAATCACCAATTCTCAGAGTTTACTTGAACTCGTGTCCAGTGAGTCAGTGATGCCGTCTAACCGTCTCATCCTCTGTTATCCCCTTCTCCTCTTGCCTTCAATCTTTCCCAACATCAGGGTCTTTTCAAAAGAGTCAGCTCTTTGCAACAGGTGGCCAAAGTATTGGAGTTTCAGCTTCAGCATCAGTCCTTTCAATGAACAGTCAGGACTGATTTCCTTTAGGATGGACTGGTTGAATCTCCCTGCAGTCCAAAGGACTTTCAAGAGTCTTTTCCAACGCCACAGTTCAAAAGCATCAGTTCTTCAGTGCTCAGCTTTCTTTGCTGGGCCAGGCTCAGTAAATCTTGAATCTAATTTTCTGTTGATGGACAGGGCTGTGTTCCCTCCTTGTTGTTTGACTTGAGACCAAACTATGGTGGAGGTAATGAAGAAAATGGCCACCTT
The DNA here is from genome assembly GCF_049115385.1 of Moschus berezovskii. Classification (NCBI taxonomy): domain Eukaryota; kingdom Metazoa; phylum Chordata; class Mammalia; order Artiodactyla; family Moschidae; genus Moschus; species Moschus berezovskii. Next base: position 48,495,850 of record NC_142471.1, on the reverse strand, counting down.
CTTCAAAAGGTCCTGTGCATGCACTGCCACACTCAATGCCCAGACCCTGCAGCAAGCCACAGCCAAACCAGGCCTCCTGGACACTCACAGGCAAGTCTGGGTCAATTTCTCGGGGGGGGTGGGGGTGGGGAATAGCTGAAAAAAGAAGAGAAGTGAGAGCAAAAGGAAAAAAGGAAAGCTATGCATTTGAATGCAGAGTTCCAAAGAATGGCAGGGAGAGATAAGAAAGCCTTCCTCAGTTAACAAGGAAAAGAATAGAATGGGAAAGACTAGAGATTTCTTCAAGAAAATTAGAGATGTCAAGGGAACATTTCATGCAAAGATGGGTACAATGAAGGACAGAAAAGGTATGGACCCAACCGAAGCAGAAGATATTAAGAAGAGGTGTCAAGAAGACATGGAAGAACTATACAAAAAAGATCTTCATGACCCAGATAACCATCAGTGTGTTATCACCCACCTAGAGCCAGACATCCTGGAATGGGAAGTCAAGTGGGCCTTAGGAAGCATCACTATGAACAAAGCTACTAGAGGTGAGGGAATTCCAGTTGAGCTATTTCAAATCCTGAAAGATGATGTTGTGAAAGTGCTGCACTCAATATGCCAGCAAATCTGGAAAACTCATCAGTGGCCATAGGACTAGAAGAAGTCAGTTTTCATTCTAATCCCAAAGAAAGGCAATGCCAACGAATGCTCAAATTACCGTACATTTGCACTCATCTCACATGCTAGCAAAGTAACGGTCAAAATTCTGCAAGCTAGGCTTCAGTAGTACATGAAATGTGAGAATCTAGCTGTTCAAGCTGGTTTTAGAAAAAGCAGAGGAACCAGAGACGAAATGGCCAACAGCCATTGGATCATCAAAAAAGCAAGAGAGTTCCAGAAAAACATCATCTACTTTATTGACTATGCCAAAGCCTTTGACTGTGTGGATCACAACAAACTGTGGAAAATACTGAAAGAGATGGAAATACCAAGCCATCTGACCTGACTCCTGAGAAATTTGTATGCAGGTCAAGAAACAACAGAACTGGACATGGAGTAACATACTACTTCTGAATTGGGAAAGGAGTTAGTCAAGGCTGTATATTGTCACCCTGCTTATTTAACTTATATGCAGAGTGTATCATATGAAATGCTGGGCTGGATGAAGCACAAGCTGGAATCAAGATTGCCAGGAGAAATATCAATAACCTCAGATAAGCAGATGACACCACCCATATGGCAGAAAGTGAAGAAGAACTAAAGAGCCTCTTGATGAAAGTGAAAGAGGAGAGTGAAAAAGTTGGCTTAAAACTCAACAGTCAGAAAACTAAGATCATGGCATCTGGTCCCATCATTTCATGGCAAATAGATGGGAAATATTGGAAACCATGACAGACTTTATTTTGGGGGGCTTGAAAATCCCTGCAGATGTTTACTGCAGCCATGAAATTAAAAGACGGTTGCTCCTTGGAGGAAAAGCTATGACCAATCTAGACAGCATATTAAAAAGCAGAGACATTATTTCACCAACAAAGGTCCATTTAGCAAAAGCTATGGTTTTTCCAGTAGTCATGTATGGATGTGAGAGTTGGACTATAAAGAAAGCTGAGGGCCAAAAAATTGATGCTTTTGAACTGTGGTGTTGGAGAAGACTCTTGAGAGTCCCTTGGACTGCACAGAGATCCAACCAGTTAATCCTAAAGGAAACCAGTCCTGAATATTTATTGGAAGGACTGATGCTAAAGCTGAAACTCCAATACTTTTGCCACCTGATGTGAAGAACTGACTCATTGGGAAAGACCCTGATGCTGGGAAAGAATGAAGGTGGCAGAAGAAAGGGATGACAGAGGATGAGATGGTTGAATGGCATCACCGACTCAATGATCATTAGTCTGAGAAAGCACTGGGAGTTGGTGATGGACAGGGAAGCCTGGCATGCTGTATTCCATGGGTTGAAAAGAGTCAGACATGACTGAAAAACTGAACTGACTGAACTGAGCATGAGTCAAAAAGACACGGTAGTCTTCTTTGGTCATTCATGTTTCTTAGAATATGATGAACACTCAAAAGAAGTGAGTGCTGGTTTGAATTGAAAGCAGGGCTTATTAGAGCTTTCTGTTGGACCATAAAGAATGCCGAGTGCTAAACAATTGATGCTTTCAAATTGTGGTGCTGGAGATGACTCTTGAGAGTCCCTTTGATGATAAGGAGATCAAATATATCAATCCTAAAGGAAATCAACCCTTGTGATGGAAGGACTGATGCTAAAGCTGAAGCTCCAATACTTTGGCCACCTGATGTGAAAAGCTGACTCATTGGGCAAGACTCCGATGCTGGGAAAGATTGAAGGCAAAAGTAGAAGCGGGCAGCAGAGAATGAAATTGTTAGATAACATCACTGAAGTTAATATGAAGTTGAGCAAACTCTGGAAGATAGTGAAGAACAGTGGAGCCAGGGTGCTGCAGTCGATGGGCTTGCAAAGAGTCAGACATGATTTAATGATTGGAACAACAACAATCAGGGTTGTCCACACCCTCATCTAGTCAGTTATATATGTAACATGGGCTTCCCAGGTGGCTCAGTGGTAAAGAATTCTCCTACCAGTGCAGGAGACACAGGAAATTTGAGTTCGATCCCTGGGTCAGGAAGATCCCCTGGAGTAAGAAATGGCAACCCACTCCAGTATTCTTGCCTGGGAAATTCCATGGACAGGGTAGCCTGGCCATTTGCAGTCCATGGGGTAACAAAAAGTAGGACACGACTAAGTGACTGAGCATGCACAAACACATATGTAATGTATTGTTTCTGGTATAAATTTAGTCCCCCAAAAGATGGTATTTGGAGATGCAGTCTTTGGGGAACAGAGTGAAATGTATCATGAAGATGTGATTCTCATAATGGGACTAGTACCTTTATAAGAAAAGGAAAAGGTGAAGCTCTGTGTGTCTTTCTGCTAAAGGAGGACACAGTTAGAAGGCAAAATTCTGTAAGTCAGAGAGTCCTCTCTAGAATCTGACCTGCTGGCTTCCCGATTTCATGATTATAGCCAGCAGAACTGTTAGAGAATTTTTTTCTATTGTTTAAGCAGGGCTTCCCTGGTGCTCCCTCCCCGCCCCTCACCTCAGTCCTTAGTATTTTGTTATAATAGCCTTAATGGAATAAGACACATGCTTACCTTGTACTCAGTTGTTCAATTGTTCAGTAGTTTCTGAATCTTTGTGACCACATGGACTGCACTAGCCAGGCTTCCCTGTCTATCACCATTTCCCGGAGCTTGCTCAAACTCATGTCCATTGAGGTGGTGATGCAATAAAACCATCTCATCCTCTGTAGTCATCTTCTTCTCCTGCCTTCGATCTTTCCCAGCATTAGGATCTTTTCTAATGAGTTGGCTCTTCACATCAGGTGGCCAAAGTATTGGAGTTTCAGCTTCAGCATCAGTCCTTACAAATGAATATTCAGGTTAATTTCCTTTAGGATGGACTGGTTTGATCTCCTTGCAACCAAGGGACTTTCAAGAGTCTTCTCCAAAATCACAGTTCAGTTCAGTTTAGTCACTCAGTCGTGTCCGACTCTTTGCGACCCCATGAATCACAGCACACCAGGCCTCCCTGTCCATCACCTACTCCCGGAATTCACCAAAACTCATGTCCATTGAGTTGGTGATGCCATCCAGCCACCTCATTCTCTGTCGTCCCCTTCTCCTCCCACTCCCAACCTTTCCCAGCATGAGAGTCTTTTACAGTGAGTCAACTCTTCACATGAGGTGGCCAAAGTATTGGAGTTTCAGCTTTAGCATCAGTCCTTCCAATGAACACCCAAGATTGATCTCCTTTAGAATGGACTGGTTGGATCTCCTTGCAGTCCAAGGGACTCTCAAGAGTCTTCTCCAACACCACAGTTCAAAAGCATCAATTCTTTGGTGATCAGCTTTCTTCAAAGTCCAACTCTCACATCCATAATGACCACTGGAAATACCATAGCCTTGACTAGACAGACATTTCTTGGCAAAGTAATGTCACTGCTTTTTAATATGCTATCTAGGAGTGCCTGATGAACTATGGACAGAGGTTCGTGACATTGTACAGGAGACAGGGACCAAGACCATCCCCATGGAAAAGAAATGCAAAAAAGCAAAATGGCTGTCTGAGGAGGCCTTACAAATAGCTGTGAAAAGAAGAGAAACGAAAAGCAAAGGAGAAAAGGAAAGATATAAGCATCTGAATTCAGAGTTCCAAAGACTAGCAAGGAGAGATAAGGAAGCCTTCCTCAGCGATCAATGCAAAATCACAGTTAAAAAGCATCAATTCTTTGGTACTCAGCTTTATTTATGCTCCAACTCTGACATCCATACATAGCTTTGAAACCATAGCTTTGACTATAGGGACCTTTGTCAGCAAAGTGATATCTCTGCTATTTAATACACTGTCTAGGTTTGGCATAGTTTTTTTTTTTTTTTTTTCCCCCAAGGAGCAAGAGTTTTTTAAATTTCATAGCTGCAGTCACCATCTGCAGTGAAATTGGAGCCCAAGAAAATAAAATCTGTTCTGTTTCCATTGTTTCCCCATCTATTTGCCATGAAGTGATTGGACTTGATGATGCCATGATCTTAGTTTTCTGAATGTTGAATTTTAAGGCAGCTTTTTCAGTTTCCTCCTTCACTCATCAAAAGGCTTTTTAGTTCCTCTTCACTTTCTGCCATAAGGGTGGTCTCATCTCCATATCTGAGGTTATTCAGTTGGGTGCTTCTAAACTCCCAAGTGTTTTGGTACAATGGAGTTGTAAGCTCATGGGACATTGTAAACACTATGTGCATATGGAACAGTAGGGATCAGGGTTACACATATTGCGTACATCTAATATATTCACACAATGATCCCTTGTCCCATCAATTTTGCTTAAAAAACATAAGTTCAAAACAAAATTATTAAGAATTTCAAGGGCCATTAACCAAATTTAGAGCCCTAAGCGTGGGGCCCTATGTGACTGCACAGGTTGCACACTCATGAAGTTGGCCCTGAGCATTATCACTTGAATATGGAACTGGAGAATATCAAGAAATATCTTGAAGGAAACACTGATATTAACCTAGAATATAAATATTACATGTCAGGATGAAAACTGCCCCAAAACAAATGATGGTAAAAATTAGGGTTATTTTAAGAAGAAGTATTTTTGAATCACATTTTAATAGAGAAGTGTATTAGGTAATTCTACCAAAGGTAGAAACATATATATTATTTGTGAAAGTCATTTAAAAATATTTTGTATATTAAAAGTATTTATAATGAAATACTGTGTATTTATTTCTAACAACTATTCCTATTATACATTTTTCATCCAGGCACCGTCTATAATTCTTTGTCATTAACTGATTTCACCCAACTTTAAGGTGATTTGAAAATAATGTGTTTTGAAGGGGGAAAGTCTCGATTTAATAAACAGATAAATAAGGTATCAGGAAGAAACAGTCAGAACTGTACATGGAACAACAGCCTGGTTCCAAATAGGAAAAGGAGTGCGTCAAGGCTGTATATTGTCACCTTGCTTATTTAACTTATATGCAGAGTACATCATGAGGAACGCTGGGCTGGAAGAAGCACAAGCTTGAATCAAGATTGCTGGGAGAAATATCAATAACCTCAGATATGCAGATGACACCACCCTTATGGCAGAAAGTGAAGAGGACCTAAAAAGCCTCTTGATGAAAGTGAAAGAGGAGAGTGAAAAGGTTGGCTTGAAGCTCAACATTCAGAAAACAAAGATCATGGCATCTGGTCCCATCACTTCATGGGAAATAGATGGAAAAGCAGTGGAAACAGTGTCAGACTTTATTATTTTGGGCTCCAAAATCACTGCGGATGCTGATTGCAGCCATGAAATTAAAAGACACTTACTCCTTGGAAGGAAAGTTATGACCAACCTTGATACTATATTAAAAAGCAGAGACATTACTTTGCCAACAAAAGTCCGTCTAGTCAAGGCTATGGTTTTTCCCGTGGTCATGTATGGATGTGAGAGTTGGACTGTGAAGAAAGCTGATGGCCGAAGAATTGATGCTTTTGAACTGTGGTGTTGGAGAAGACTCTTGAGAGTCCCTTGGACTGCAAGGAGATCCAACCAGTCCATTCTAAAGGAGATCAATCCTGGGTGTTCATTGGAAGGACTGATGCTAAAGCTGAAACTGCAATACTTTGGCCACCTCATGCAATGAGTTGACTCACTGTAAAAGACTCTAATGCTGGGAAAGGTTGGGGGCGGAAGGAGACGGGGACGACAGAGAATGAGATGGCTGGATGGCATCACCAACTCTGTGGACATGAGTTTGAGTGAACTCCTGGAGTTGGTGATGGACAGGGAGGCCTGGCGTGCTGTGATTCATGGGGTCGCGGAGAGTCGGACACGACTGAGCAACTGAACTGAACTGAACTGAACTGAAAATATAAACATATAGATCTTAATATTTTTCTAAAGCTTTAGTTCAGATAACATGTTTTATGAATCTATGTAATGTATATTATGCATCCATTTAAGGCTCACTTTTATCTTTTTCTGTTCCTCTACTAGCAGTCTGAACTCTTTACTCTCAGAAGGTAAATTATTTAATTCTGTGTTTAGCTCTGCATGCCTTATCATTCTTTTTAGTTTAATTTAGGTTTTAAATAAATGCCTGATTCAATTAATTATTTTTATTTTATATCATTTGAAGCCTAATCATATGACCTTTAACCATTATTTTAAGATAATGATCTTTTATTCATTAAATTAATTTTCTGCAATTTTATTTGCATCTGTTAATCGTTGTTAACTGTTTTATTTATGAAGTTATCTTTTCTGCTTATAAAATCATAATGACAATAATATCAAAAACAACAACCCCAGTATTAGTAGATGACAATTTTTTTTTTTCTGATCATTTGACATATTTGGAATTCACCTGGAGCCAGATATCTTGGAATGTGAAGTAAAGTGGACCTTAGAGAGCATCACTACGAACAAAGCTAGTGGAGGTGATGGAATTTCAGCTGAGCTATTTCAAATCCTGAAAGATGATGCTGTGAAAGTGCTGCACTCAATATGCCAGCAAATTTGGAAAACTCAGCAGTGGCCACAGGACTGGAAAAGGTCATTCTTCATTCCAATCCCAAAGAAAGGGAATGCCAAAGAATGCTCATACTACCACACAATTGTACTCACTTCACACGCTGGTAAAGTCATGATTGAAATTCTCCAAGCCAGGCTTCAGCAATATATGAACTGTGAACTTCCAGATATTCAAGCAGGTTTTAGAAAAGGCAGAGGCACCAGAGATCAAATTGCCAACATCCGCTGGATCATGGAGAAAGCAAGAGAGTTTCAGAAAAATATCTATTTCTGCTTCATTGACTATGCCAAAGCCTTTGACTGTGTGGATCACAACAAACTGTGGAACATTCTGAAAGAGATGGGAATACCAGATCACCTGACCTACCTCTTGAGAAACCTGTGTGCAGGTCAGGAAGCAACAGTTAGAACTGGACATGGAACAACAGACTGCTTCCAAATAGGAAAAGGAGTACGTCAAGGTTGTATATTGTCACCTTGCTTATTTAACTTCTATGCAGAGTACATCATGAGGAATGCTGGGCTGGAAGAAGCACAAGCTGGAATCAAGATTGCCGGGAGAAATATCAATAACCTCAGATATGTAGATGACACCACCCTCATGGCAGAAAATGAAGAGGACCTAAAAAGCGTCTTGATGAAAGTGAAAGAGGAGAGTGAAAAGGTTGGCTTGAAGCTCAACATTCAGAAAACAAAGATCGTGACATCTGGTCCCATCACTTCATGGGAAATTGATGGGGAAACAGTGTCAGACTTTATTTTTCTGGGCTTCAAAATCACTGCAGATGCTGATTGAAGCCGTGAAATTAAAAGACAACCAAGGTCCGGTCTAGTCAAGGCTATGGTTATTCCCGTGGTCATGTATGGATGTGAGAGTTGGACTGTGAAGAAAGCTGATCACTGAAGAATTGATGCTTTTGAACTGTGGTGTTGGAGAAGACTCTGAGATTCCCTTGGACTGCAAGGAGATCCAACCAGTCCATTCTAAAGGAGATCAATCTTGGGTGTTCATTGGAAGGACTGATGCTAAAGCTGAAATTCCAATACTTTGGCCACCTCATGTGACGAGTTGACTCACTGGAAAAGACTCTGATGCTGGGAGGGATTGGGGGCAGGAGGAGAAGGGGACAACAGAGAATGAGATGGCTGGATGGCATCACCGATAGATGGACGCGAGTTTGAGTGAACTCCCGGAGTTAGTGATGAACAGGGTGGTCTGGAGTGCTGTGATTCATGGGGTCGCAAAGAGTCGGACACGACTGAGCGTCTGAACTGAATTGAACAGTCAACTTACCTAATTAAAAAGCTGAGCAAACTTTAATATAAAATAATAGTTGTTGTTTACATTAGTAACAGTTTCTAGGGATTGATATCTCTCAAAGACCAGACGAAATTTGTAGCTAATCTTTGTTTCAACAAAACTAAGTATCATTGCTTTGTTCACAGAAAGTTCCTAAGAAATATTCATCAAAAAAGGGAGAAAGGAAAAAGAGATTAAAAAATCATAGTCCCAAACAAAGCTAATAAAACAGAAAAAATAAAAGTTAGAGCTAGAAGGATCAAATAAACCGAGATTGGCAATTGAGATATAAATCTGGAGAAATAAAATGATTTCACAACTTTTATGCCTTGATGAGAAGGGAAGTATTCAGATCATAAGCCTGTGGAATTTTAATCAGTCTTTTGAAAATGAGCTTACAAGTGGAAAACCAGTAACAAAAGCAACCTAAAAATGAAATAATATAACTAATACAAAAATGGTTTTGGAAATGCACTCAAAACTCACTTTTCTGTTCATGTTCTGTGATACTAGAAATATTTTAGCTAACATTTCCCAGTTTCAAAATATTTTTGGTCATTTGTACTTACTATGCAGTTAGTAATCATGATTGTTCATTCCATGTCACTTACTATAGGAGTAAGAATATTTGTTTTTAAGGGCTTTCTTCCATACAGTACTGAATCCTCTTTTGAAACGCAGCTAATCTACCAGGATGCCTTGGGAATATCTGAAAAGAACACTTTTGTTACTTCCAAATGGTTTGGCATCAATAATATAATTTAGACATCACTCAAAATGTATTCTTGAACCATCTGAATATCTATTATCTGTCTGCTTTAATTCCCATCCGTAGCCTCCCTCCTAGACAGCTTTTGTTTACATTAATGTCATTACTATTCAATGGTTCTCAGTATTCAATATTCAACTTGTTTCTTACCTCAACTCATGCTTGATTCTGCTGGTCTAGCCTACTTTTCGCTTCCTCAATAAAGCTCTAATGTCATTTGCTAACAATTGATCAACTGGATCCTAAAACCAACAGTACCAGAACCCATCCACTACCTCCCTTGAGGATCAAGCAACTTGACCATTAGAGTCCCATTGATATTTGGTAACGTACTACCATTGCACACAATTTTTATTTCCAAATAAATCATCCAGTGACAGAAATGTATGTCTTGAGAGTAGTAAGAAACAGAAAGGGCTCTGCTTCTACTCTTAGTGTCTAGGAGTTTATTAACAATTGTGGCTAAGGCTATCTCTTAAAACCTAAAGTAACTTTTCTACTCCCATCTCTCTCAGAGTTTTATTAAAGTTTAAATTCTTACTATGATCCATAGGATTCTATATGATCTTGTCTTCTATCACCAATCTGAAACTATTTCCCACTGCTCTTCTTCAGTCTAGCCAAAAAAGATTCTTTGATGTCCTTTGTACACATAATGCACACTCATATTAAGATCTTTATACTTAATATTTTGTCTTGAATGCTTCTCCCACAGTTGGCCTACAGATGGCTCCGTCTCAAGTCTTTCAGGACTTCCATCAAATATCATATCTATATGGCTTTGGTGATCCTCTAATCACCGATCTGCAATAATTTTTATCTCTCCATCCTTTTTTTATGTTCATACTACTTATAATCAAGTAATACCCTATATATTTTATTTACCTCTTTCCCCCCATATACACTATGTTTTTAAAATTCAATTATAATTACTTTACAATGTTGTGTTAGTTTCTGCTGTACAACCAAATGAATCAATTACATGCATACATTTATCCCCTTCTGCTTGGACCTCCCTTTCCCCATCCAACCTATCTAGGTCACCAGAAGCACCGAACTGAGCTCCCTGCATTATACGGCAGGTTCCCACTACCTGTGTTACACATGGCAGTGCACATATGTCAATCCCAATCTCTGAATTAATTTTAACACTCTTCCTCCCCAACCATATCCACCAGTCCATTCTCTGTATCTGCATCTCTATTCCTACCTCCAAATAGGTTCATTTGTACCATTTTTCCAAATAGGAAGGGAGTACGTCAAGGCTGTATATTGTCACCCTGCTTATTTAACTTATATGCAGAGTACATCATGAGGAACACTGGGCTGGAGGAAGCACAAGCTGGAATCAAGTTTGCCGTAAGAAATATCAATAATCTCAGATATGCAGATGATACCACCCTTATGGAAGAAAGTGAAGAGGAAATAAAGAGCTTCTTGATGAATGTGAAAGAGGAGAGTGAAAAGGTTGGCTTAAAGCTCAACATTCAGAAAACTAAGATCATGGCATCTGGTCCCATCACTTCATGGGAAATAGGTGGGGAAACAGTGGAAACAGTGTCACACTTTATTTTTCTGGCCTTCAAAATCACTGCAGGTGGTGACTTCAGCCATGAAATTAAAAGACGCTTACTCCTTGGAAGGAAAGTTATGACCAACCTAGACAGCATATTGAAAAGCAGAGACATTATTTCACCAATAAAGGTCCATTTACTAAAAGCTAGGGTTTTTCCAGTGGTCATGTATGGATGTGAGAGTTGGACTATAAATAAAGCTGAACACCTAAGAATTGATGCTTTTGAACTGTGATGTTGGAGAAGACTCTTGAGAGTCCCTTGGACTGCAAGGAGATCCAACCAGTCCATCCTAAAGGAGATCAGTTGTGGTGTTCATTGGAAGGACTGATGGTGAAGCTGAAATTCCAATACTTTGGCCACCTGATGTGAAGAGCTGACTCATTGAAAATACCCTGATGCTGGGAAAGATTGAGGGCAGGAGGAGAAGGGGACGACAGAGGATGAGATGGCTGGATGGCATCACCAACTCAATGCACAGGAGTTTGTGTGGACTCCGGGAGTTGGTGATGGACAGGGAGGCCTGGTGTGCTCTGATTCATGGGGTCACAAAGAGTAGGACACGACTGAGCGACTGGATTGAACTGAACTGAACTGAATTGAAGTCCCTCTGCATCTCTACAAATGACCCTGTTTATCATCTGTTTTTCCCTGTTACAATGTTAACTCTATTAATATTGAGATGTTTTCTATTTTTAGTACTGTCTACTACTAGCACCTAGTATATACCTGGATCATAGTAGCCACACAGTAATCCTTTGATGAAAGATTGAGCTTTGAAGACAATTAAAGTTCTTATGTAAATCAGTTAACCTTCCCTCCCCACTAAAGTGCCGAGGTCTGTGCTGCTGACATACACAGAAAACTGCACACCTGTGATCTTGACACATTGAGCACATCATGAGGAACGCTGGGCTGGAAGAAGCACAAGCTGGAATCAAGATTGCTGGGAGAAATATCAATAACCTCAGATATGCAGATGACACTACCCTTATGGCAGAAAGTGAAGAGGAACTCAAAAGCCTCTTGATGAAAGTGAAAGAGGAGAGTGAAAAGGTTGGCTTGAAGCTCAACATTCAGAAAACAAAGATCATGGCATCTGGTCCCATCACTTCATGGGAAATAGATGGAAAAACAGTGGAAACAGTGTCAGACTTTGTTTTCTTGGGCTCCAAAATCACTGCAGATGCTGATTGCAGCCATGAAATTAAAAGACGCTTGCTCCTTGGAAGGAAAGTTATGACCAACCTTGATAGTATATTAAAAAGCAGAGACATTACTTTGCCGACCAAGGTCCGTCTAGTCAAGGCAATGGTTTTTCCTGTGGTCATGTATGGATGTGAGAGTTGGACTGTGAAGAAAGCTGATCGCCGAAGAATTGATGCTTTTGAACTGTGGTGTTGGAGAAGACTCTTGAGAGTCCCTTATACTGCAAGGAGATCCAACCAGTCCATTCTAAAGGAGATCAATCCTGGATGTTCATTGGAGGGACTGATGCTAAAGCTGAAACTCCAATACTTTGGCCACCTCATGAGACGAGTTGACTCACTGGAAAAGACTCTGATGCTGGGAAAGGTTGGGGGCAGGAGGAGAAGGGGACGACAGAGAATGAGATGGCTGGATGGCATCACCGACTCTGTGGACATGGGTTTAAGTGTACTCCGGGAGTTGGTGATGGACAGGGAGGCCTGGCGTGCTGTGATTCATGGGGTCGCGGAGAGTCGGACACGACTGAGCGACTGAACTGAACTGAACTGAAAGGGTTTGTTTTGTGGCCTTGAAGAAACAACATCTTTAATGTCATTGATAAATAATTTATCATGTTTAAATATCTTTTTAATCATTTATTCAATGTGAAATACAATATTGAGTATGTTAGAATATGACTAAATTGTAGCAGGTTTATAAATGAGATTACTATGGTTGTTCTTTTTAATAAACGGCAGCACTGTTAAGCAGAACTTAAAGGGACACTAGGAATTCAGTAATATTATTTTCTGTTCTAGGTCTGCTGTTTACTTTCTGTGTAATCTGAGGTGACTCACTTAAACTTTCTGTGTCCCACATTTTCTTATCAGCAAAATGAAGAATAATAAGACTAGTCTGCAGTTATTTTTAAAAGGTGATGGTCAAAAACAGTATAAAAGTTAAGGGCTAATGCAATAGTTTGTATAATATTATAATAAATAGCTTTTAATAGTTTAAAAGTAAAATAGCACTTAATGGTTTCTAATAGTTATGTTTTACTACTTACAATATCAATTAAATCAGTTTCTTTTTACATGATAAGATAGAAAATAATTTATAAAGCTGCACATCCATCTATTTTGTGTGTGGTCAGGGGAGGGAGCTTCCCTGGTGTCTCAGATGGTAAAAAAATCCGCCATCGATGATCCCTGGGTACGGAGTAAGAAATGGCAACCCATTCCAGTATTCTTGCTTGAGAAATTACATGGACAGAAGAGCCTGGCAGGCTACAGTCCAAGAGCTTTATGTACAGCTAATAGATGGTCATCTTAGAGCCAGATATCCTGGAATGTGAAGTCAAGTGGGCCTTAGGAAGCATCACTACCAACAAAGCTAGTTAAGGTGATGGAATTCCAGTGGAGCTATTTCAAATCCTAAAATATGAAGTTGTGAAAGTGCTGCACTCAATATGTCAGCAAATTTGGAAAACTCAGCAGTGGCCACAGGACTGGAAAAGGTAAATTTTAATTCCGACCCCAAGAGCGGCAATGCCAAAGAAGGCTCAAACTACCACACAATTGCACTCATCTCACACGCTAGTAAAGTCATGCTCAAAATTCTCCAAGCCAGGCTTCAGCAATATGTGAACTGTGAACGTCTAGATGTTCAAGCTGGTTTTAGAAAAGGCAGAGGAACCAGAGATCAAATTGCCAACATCCACTGGATCATGGATAAAGCAAGAGAGTTCCAGAAAAACACCTATTTCTGCTTTATTGACTATGCCAAGGCCTTTGACTGTGTGGATCACAAAATAATGTGGAAAATTCTGAAAGTGATGGGAATACCTGACCACCTGACCTGTCTCTTGAGAAACCTGTATGCAGGCCAGGAAACAACAGTTATTACTGACCATGGAACAACAGACTGGTTCCAAATAGGAAAAGGAGTACGTCAAGTCTGCATATTGTCACCTTGCTTATTTAACTTCTATGCAGAGTACATCATGAGAAACACTGGGCTGGAGGAAGCACAAACTGGAATAAAGATTGTCAGGATAAATAACAATAACCTCAGATATGCAGATGATAGCACCCTTATGGCAGAAAGTGAAGAAGAACTAAAGAACCTCTTGATGAAAGTGAAAGAGGAGAGTGAAAATGTTGGCTTGAAGTTCAACGTTCAGAAAACTAATATCATAGCATCCCGTCCCATCACTTCATCAGAAATAGATGGGGAAAGAGTGTCAGACTTTATTTTTTGAACTCCACAATCACTGCAGATGGTGATTGCAGCTATGAAATTAAAAGACGTTTCCTCCTTGGAAAGAAAGTTATGACCAACCTTGATAGCATATTAAAGAGCAGAGACATTACTTTGTCCACAAAGATCCATCTTGCTTTTCCAGTGGTCATGTATGAATGTGACAGTTGGACTGTGAAGAAAGCTGAGCAGAGAAGAATTGATGCTTTTGAACTGTGGTGTTGGAGAGTCCCTTGGACTGCAAGGAGATCCAACCAGTCCATCCTAAAGGAGATCAGTGTTGGGTGTTCATTGGTAGGACTGATTTTGAAGCTGCAACTCCAATACTTTGGCCACCTGATGCGACGAGCTGACTCATTTGAGAAGACCCCAATGCTGGGAAAGATTGAGGGCAGGAGGAGAAGGGGACGACAGAGGATGGCATCACCAACTCTATGGACATGTGTTTGGGTGGACTCCCGGAGTTGCTGATGGACAGGGAGATCTGGTGTGCTGCGGTTCATGAGATAGCAAAGAGTCAGACACGACTGAGTGACTGAACTGAACTGAATAGATTGACATCCAATTTAAAAAGTTGGATGTCCATCTACTATTTGTAAATAAAGCTCCTGGAAATATTTCAGTAATAGACAATGTCATCTGGCTTATCATTTAGTAATGCCTGTTCTGAAGAAATTTCACACAAATGATGTCACAAGCTTTGTCAACAGAGCATAATTGAATATATGCAGCACTTTTCCAATATATGCAACATTATTTCCAATAATAGATTTGCCTGTTTATTAATTTAGCTGAAGTAAAGAAAGATATTAAAGTTTAATTTCCAAAACATTCTTCCTATTAGTTTTTTCCTCCCCATGATGGGTTGAGGAGTCCTATAGAAACCACTAGGTTCACTGGGGTTAAAGGCTAATCCTTCAGAAAAAATACCTCTAATTCATAAATCAATAAGGCCTGCCATTTACCCTTTATCTCCTGCCCACCTGTGAGAAAGGTATATTCAACAAAGCAGGAACTTGCTGGGTCCAGGATGTGCGGAAGACTAGATGAGAAATTGTGAAAAGGGGTTGAAAAGGAACAACAGTCTTGAGTACAATCATGACTGTGTTTCTTAAGTTGTCTTCTGGCCTAGTTATAATGACTTATAGCACAGTCTTAGGTATAAGAAAATAGAGGAAACAGGCATCAAAGAACTGCATCTTTAGTTCTATATATAGAATAGTAAAAAAATCACATGGAGGAACTCACATAATAGGGGAATATGCTTCTCTTTTTAGCAATATTGTGTCTAGAATGTTTACAACTCAGGCAATGAATTGTTCTTCCAAACTCAGAAACAGGAAAGTCTCATATTGCCGTAATAGTGCAGTCAACATGAGTGATGTGAACATTACTTCAGTAGAAATTTCTTGCCAGACAATGAGTGAATAATGATCTGAGTACAGCGACAAAGTGGTAAGCAATAAATGGAGAAAAAAAAATTAGTCAAAGCTATTTGCAAGCATACATGAAGCATTTCAGTCACAGTCCTAAGTTTGAAAAGATAAATGTGATTCTAATGTTTCTAGCTAATTTTGTTTGGAAATGATGAGCAGGGGACTTACAATATTACAAACTATTATTCTAAGTGTCTTGAAAGAAGCAATCCAAGGGACAGAAAAAAGGCATGGAATCACATGGAAATATGATGATCAGGAAAGGGTGTAGGAGAAAAACAAAAACAAACTTCTCTTAGCTTGTTTTCTGAGTAATTTATCTTCTAGGAGGTGTATCAATTCACAAGATGATCCTGAGGCTCCATAGATTAAAAATGAGGATTTACAACAAGGTTTCAACAAATCTAGCTGACTTGTTTAAAAAAAGCATCTGCCTTAACTGCTGAATCTGAGAATAAAGTGAACTTTGTTCTAAGTTCTTGCCATAGATCTATTTAGTTATACCCTCCAGTCCTCCAAACTAATTATCATCAACCATAAAATTCAATTTTTGTCATGCCTGATGATTTAGCGTGTATTAATTTCTGTATTGAGTAAATTATCTCATCCTTTGAGAAGAAACAATTTAGTATAAGAAACAAAGACTTTTCTCAAGTGACTTTTTAATACCTGTGCCTGGATGATTCTTGTACTTATAATTTCCACTATCATATTCATCTATTTGCAGAAATCTGATTTATGCCCTTTACATGGAGAGAGATTGAAAAATTAATCACTTTTTTAGACATATGTATCTTTATTGGATATTGTGACGGTATCTGTTACTCTTCAAGAGACACTTCAGGAAATAGGTGAAGTACCAAAGAATAAATATACAGTAACTTTCAATGTACTAGATGCTGAGTAAATGTAAGTTGTGAGGTAGAATGATAGGAGTGAAAAGGCAAAAGTATTTGTAATCATTTCTTTTTTTAAAAGAGTGAAAAAACAATAATTTTAAAAATTGTGGTTATAGATGTTTAGGAGCTGTTTGTTGGTTTCCTCCCATACCAATTTTTCACTTAATTTAGGTGAAATAAGAATGTGTTATCTTGTACTTGTATCTTTAGGCTCAAAACTAATGAAGAATGATATTTATTGAAATGATGAAAAATATATAATTAACCATGTAAGGCACTTCAAAGTCTAAAGGAAAAAATGAAATATATATACAATCTCTACAGGAATAGTCAATTGAAGAGAACATCTTCTATTCCTGGCCATAGACTTGCCTTACTGTTAGATTAGTCAATAAAGGGAAGAAGAGACTATTCAAATATGCCCTCTATTCCCCTAGTGCCATTAATTTTTAAAAGTCCACCTCAAATGTTTACATGAGTTGAAACTCCCTGATTTTTACATCATCATCCCTATCTCTTTCAGTTTACATTGTATTTTGCAATCACTACACTAGACTTTCTTAAAATTATGAGACTACACACAACCTTTAAGACAGATAACCTGAAGAATGTGTACTTGAAATTTGCAAAAATCCACTGTCCATTTGACTTTATAGAATATTTTTATAAAACTATGAAAAGCAAATTTTATGTTCCTGTTACCATAGACTGACTATTGAGTTTCCTGTTTATTTTTGAATGTTTAACCCCACTTGGAAAAGACAATACAAAAAATCTGAATAATTGGGAGAGACAATAGATAAATCAAAATAATTGCTTAAATATTTGTGAAAATATGTGCTTTTATTCGTTTTTAGGTTTAACAAGATTGTGTTTTTAACTAGCCTTCAAACAATAAATAAGTTAATAATATTTTCAAGTATAGTCATCTTTCCATTATACAGAAACATATATATAACCTCTGTTTTTTTTTTGTTTGTGTAATTAAAAAAATATGATTTGGCAATGTGGCAAATATACAAGTTAGTAGAAAGCAAGTCTGAATTTCTGACATATCAAGTATTCAGTTCAGTTCAGTTCAGTTCAGTCGTTCAGTAGTGTCCGACTCTTTGCGACCCCATGAATCACAGCACGCCAGGCCTCCCTGTCCATCACCAACTCCTGGAGTTCACTCAAACTCATGTCCACAGAGTCGGTGATGCCATCCAGCCATCTCATTCTCTGTCGTCCCCTTCTCCTCATGCTAAATATAGACTTTTGGAAAAGAGAGAAATGGGCAATTGTTAGACTCCTTCACATCTGAACGCTGTCACTTTGCAATGGCCAGTGCACCCTTTCAGAAGCAGAACTTTTATCTATAGACTTAGAGTTGTCATCACAGTCCAAATTCTGATCAAATTCTGATTTTAAATTTATCTTGCTCTGACCAACAGCTGCTATTTCTGGTGGTCTCGGTACTGCTGGGTAACAGCACTGTCGCTTTGGTGTCAATATTTTCTCTTGCAAGTTGATGGGAAAGAATTCTTTTAAATAGAAAAGATTTTGCTTTTAACTAAGCTTGCTGGGAGAAATATCAATAACCTCAGATATGAAGATGACACAACCTTTATGGCAGAAAGTGAAAAAGAACTAAAGAGCCTCTTGATGAAAGAGGAGAGTGAAAAAGTTGGCTTAAAAACTCAACATTCAGAAAACTAAGATCATGGCATCTGGTCCCATCACTTCATGGCAAATAGATGGGGAAACAGTGGAAACAGTGGAAACAGTAGCTGACTTTATTTTTCTGGCCTCCAAAATCACTGCAAATGGTGACTTCAGCCATGAAATTAAAAGATGCTTACTCCTTGGAAAGAAAGTTAGGACCAACCTAGACAGCATATTAAAAAGCAGAGACATTACTTTGCCAACAAAGGTCTGTCTAGTCAAGACTATGGTTTTTCCAGTGGTCGTGTATGGATGTGAGAGTTGGACTATAAAGAAAGCTGAGCGCCAAAGAATTGATGCTTTAGAACCGTGGTGTTGGAGAAGACTCTTGACAGTCCCTTGGACTGCAAGGAGATCCAACCAGTCCATCCTAAAGGAGATGAGTCCTGGGTGTTCATTGGAAGGACTGATGTTAAAGCTGAAACTCCAATACTTTGGCCACTTGATGCAATGAGCTGACTCATTTGAAAAGACCCTGATGCTGGGAAAGATTGAGGCCAGGAGGAGATTGGGACGACAGAGGATGAGATGGTTGGATGGCATCACCAACTCGATGGACATGAGTTTGGGTGGACTCCGAGAGTTGATGATGGACAGGGAGGCCTGGCATGCTGCGATTCATGGTGTCGCAAAGAGTCGAACACGACTGACTGAACTGCACTACACCATCTCTGTCTCTGCTGAGATTTACAGAGTGGCTGGCAGACAGTTCTTGTGATTCCTTAGTACAGGTTAAATTTCATTTGTATCCAGGATCCCATTGTGTTGTCTCCTTAAGAACTTGGCCCCATTTTCTTTAATTTAATGAGCTAATTTTTCTGTTAATGCATATTTCTTTTTTTAAAATTTTTTTTAATTTTTATTTTTATTGGAGGCTAATTATTTTGCAATATTATATTGGTTAGTTTTGCCATATATTAACATGAATCTGCCCCGGGTGTACATGAGTTCCCCCTTCCGAACCCCCGTCCCAACTCCTTCCTCCCCTTATCCTCCCTCTGGGTCATCCCCGCATACCAGCCCCGAGCATCCTGTAACATGCATCGACCCTGAACTGGCAATTCGTTTCACATATGATAATATACATGATTCAGTGCCATTTCAAGATCATAAATAAGTATGCAAAATGGGCAATTATTACTGCTGTGTCTAGCTCCTTTCTGTAGCAGAATTTTTTTTCTATAGTTTTCTAAGAACCTGATACACAGTCAAAGGGGAAAGAAAAAATCCTACTTCTTTGAATGTTCATCTGCAAAGTTCTAACTTTACTCTCTAAAGCTGCAGAAAACAGGCCAATTCTCTTTGAGCTCATTGGCCAAAAGCCAAATATTCTTGTGTCTAGATTATCAAAAAGACAGTTTTCTGAATGAACTTCCATAGTTTTTCCCCAGATGAAAGCCTCTCCTTCCTCCCTTCCTCCCTCTCCTTCTTCCAGCTCTCACTGTATTTAGCTGTAAGGACATGGTGAAGGAAAATATTGAAAAAAAAAAAAAAATTCAACTACTTATAAGCCAAACTGAAAGTTAGACAGCAGAAACATTATAGAAATCTCAAAAGCTGATAAATCCACATGATCTGATTTGAATTGCTGTAAATTGTATAAATATCTGACAAAAGAAGCATATGTAGCTTATTTGGTCTTTTGAAAAATTTGTCCAGTCAGTGAAGTGGATTTTGTTGGAATGAATTAGGTGAATAAAACTAGATAAAGTCTGAGTTGCAAGGAATAATGAGGGAAAGTTGGGGAACTGGAGAAGGGAGGCGATAGTGGGCTAGCAACTGGGTAAATTGGAAAGTTTCAGGAGTGGTAAAGGTGGAGACAAAGTTAAATTAAGTAGGATTTCAATATACTGGTCACATATCTCCCAGATTTCCTGGTACACGAACTCAAACTCTTCTTTGCCTCTGGAAAAGTTCTCCTTTAAGATCAAGTGAAGTGAGATAGAAGTAGAGTCCTCAGTTGTGAAGCAGAAAACCTTAAAATCAATTACTCAACTTAGCTCCTTTACCCTCATCTCTGATCTTCCTCTTAACTACACTTGACTCTATGTTTATTCTCCAATTCCCATTTTCACACATCTCTTTTATTTATCCTACTGTAAGAATATTATCTAAAGCATTTCTGTATTAATCAACAATGTGATTTACATGGCCTCTGTATTGTACCGCAAGGAGATCCAACCAGTCCATTCTAAGGGAGATCGATCCTGGATGTTCATTGGAAGGACTGATGCTAAAGCTGAAACCGCAATACTTTGGCCATCTCATGCGACGAGTTGACTCACTGGAAAAGACTCTGATGCTGAGAAAGGTTGGGCGGGAGGAGAAGGGGACGACCGAGAATGAGATGGCTGGATGGCAGCACCAATAGATGGACAGGAGTTTGAGTGAACTCCGGGAGTTGGTGATGGACAGGGAGGCCTGGTGTGCTGTGATTCATGGGGTCGCGGAGAGTCGGACACGACTGAGCGGACTGAACTGAACTGAACTGTGCCCAGTTGCTCAGTTGTGTCTTATTCTTTGTCACCCTATGGACTGTAACCCTCCAGGCTCCTCTGCCCATGAAATTTTCCAGGAGAGAATATTGGAATGGGTTGCTGTTTCCTTCTCTAGGGGCTTTTCCAACTCAGGAATTGAACCCAGTTCTCTTATAGCTCATGCTTTGGCAGGCAGATTATTTACTGTTGAACCTCCTGGGAATCCATGGCCTCTACTACTAAGAAGCTTGCCCACATTTTGCCCTAAGTTTCATATAACTCACTATGACTTCCCAGCCTGAGCTCTTCCCATGCTTTCAGTTTGGGGCATCTGGGAGCACATGACTAATATTTATGTGACATGATTCCAAGATTATTAATTCATAAAACAGGGATGAAAAGAGTAATTATTATGATGCATAAGAGGAGGTGACAATTTGAATATATATATATATTTCTAATTGTCTCATGTGTACATATGACTCATAGGAATGTGCAGCTTCCATGCTCTCTCCTTATGGAATAAGAATTGTCACCCTCCCAGCACATTAATGTGTTCATCAAGCAGGAAGCTACACTAAATTTTGATATTCAGAGTTTTTAATTGGGATTTCATTATGTAGGTGTGATTCATTGATTAAATCATTGGCCACATGATTTAACTCCATCTCCAGCCCCTTATCCTCCAGGAAACTGGGCTAGCTTAGTCCAAACAGTATAATCACATAGTTAGTCTTTTGGGTGACCAGCCTCCACCGTAAAGCTATCTAAGGTTCAATAGTAAATCATTCATTATTATAATGTGAAAACTGCTATCACTTAAGAAATTCCAAAAATTTTAGAAGCTCCATGCCAGAAACCCAGGACAAAGACCAGAAAAATATTTTAATTGTACAATAGCTTATGGAACTTCTCAGGTGGCTCCATGGTAAAGAATCTACCTGCCGATGCAGGTGCCACAGGAGACACTGGTTTGACCCCTAAGTTAGGAAGATCCTCTGGAGGAGAAAGTGGCAACCCACTCTAGTATTCTTGCTGGGATAATCCCTGAACAAAGGAGCCTTGCAGGCTACAGTCCATGGGGTTGCTAAGAGTCGGACAAAATTGAGTGACTGAGCATGCATGTACAATAGCTTATATTTGTTGTTTTTAGTTAAATATCTTTACTTTCCCAGCCAGATCACCTATTCATATCCTTTTTCTATTTCTCCTGGATAATTTGATAGAAATATAGGAATAATAGAAGTATGGGAGGTTTTACATATATTAGCTAGCAGTTTTCATTATAGTGAGATAGGCATTTAATCCTTATTTTTCAGGGGAGAAAATTAAAGCATTGGAAGTTTAGTTAACTTGCCGAGGTCATACACTGAGGAAGGGATACAGTCCATATTGAAACCAGAACTGCTGCTAGTGCTAAGTCACTTCATCGTGTCCGACTCTGTGCAACCCCATAGACGGCAGCCCACCAGGCTCCCCCATCCCTGGGATTCTCCAGGCAAGAACACTGGAGTGGGTTGCCATTTCCTTCTCCAATGCATGAAAGTGAAAAGTGAAAGTGAAGTCGCTCAGTTGTGTCCGACTCTTAGCGACCCCATGGGCTGCAGCCTACCAGGTTCCTCCGTCCATGGGATTTACCAGGCAAGAGTACTGGAATGGGTTGCCATTGCCTTCTCCGGAAACCAGAACTGGCTGAGCTCTAATCATACATAGAGTAAGGGTCAGGCTTAAGTGGTCCATTCCTCCCAGGATTCTTAATTTGAGGCTGCTGTAGTGATTACATCAAAATTGAAAACAAGAAGTTTTCAAAATGCCAGGCTTCTCTGTCCGTGGGATTCTCCAAGCAAGAATACTGGACTGGGTAGCCATTCCCTTCTCCAGAGGATCTTCCAGACCCAGGGATCAAACTAGTGTCTCCTGAATTGTAGGCAGATTCTTTACTATCTGAGCCACCAGGGAAACTCTATGTTTAAGACATCCACCTCCAGCTGAAGGTCAGTTATCCAGTGTATGCTGCCACTTAGAGATACATGCTGTGGTTAAAGATGAGTTGCATCCAAGCACTTTAGTTTCTTGGGGAACAAAATTAGTTACCTAATGCTGCAAGTCTGCTTATAATAGAGACACTGTTTTGACACTCAGAGAATGTCCTTTAGCTTTTTTTTGCTAAAAAACAATGAAGCACAATGTGGAGCACAATGACACAGAAAGAAAAAAAAAATGTATTTTACTTAAATCTATGTTGATAAGGTGGCAGATTTAGACATGTCTCTGAGTCAGAGATAGTGCATTTGAAACATATAATTTTCTGATACTTTTCCAGGCACTTCTTAAATGGACTTCCATTAAAACTTTCAAAATCCCCCATGTCTATACGTTTCAAAATTGCCATATGCTTTCTGAAACAATAATCTGAAATGTTTGGATGTGCTATATGTTTTGAGCCATTAAAACAAATTCAAATCTCAGAGTCTCAGTTTCAGGTTATTACTGAAAGAATTCTGATTTTAATAACCTGTGCTCTTGAAAGGACAATAGTGTATGATTTGTGTTATTTCTTCTCTCTTCAAACAGCAATGATGCTAGTTGAAGTTAATAAATGTTATTTAACAAGTATCAAAATGTTGTCACATACTTTTATATTTACTCCATCCAACTAGGAACCTGTTATCCTTGTTAGTGATGTTCACTGACTGTGAGGTTGGCAAGCAGCAGCATTAGCACTACCCAGAAATATGCTAGAAATGCAAATACCTGAGGTTCACACCAGACCGAGACAGAATCTCTAGGGTTGGAACCCAGAAAGCAGTGTTTTCTGTGAATGATTCTGATGGAAGCTAAAGTTTGAGCCTGAGCACGTCACCTTAGTTTATTCTTTGAGATTAAACACTGAATACACCATCTAATCCACAAACTTACCTGGGTTAAATATCAGTAACATTGTCAGTTCTGAACACAGTCATAGCGACAATATTACACTAGCAGAAATATCTCTCTCATAGTCATGTCATCTTGTAAATACCTACAATAACAAAGCAGGAAATTAGTAAATTTTATACTAAAAATAGACAAAAACAAAACAAAACAAAAAAACAGAGAATAAAGACAAACTTTACTTGTCAGGTGTGGAAGGTAAGCAGCTGAATAGAAATACTGAAAGAAAAAGAAGACGCAAAATATATGATAAGGGAGTGAATGATCTTGTTTCAGAGTTGTTTTTTTTTTTTCTTATAGGTTTTTTATATATGGAAAAATAAAAGGAATGTAACAGAAGCATTTTGAGGCAGAGGAGATCTTTCTTACTTCTACTTTCCTTCACAAAGCTGGTTACATCTGTGATAAAAGGGCAAACTAAGTTTGATGCTAGTGATTAAAGCAAACCTGTTTTATAAATTTATCTTCTCACTACCTTCCTATCTTGGTTAATCTGTGTGTGCATGCTCAGTCCTGTCTGACTCTTTGTGACCCCATGGCAATAGCCCACCAGGCTCCTATGTCTACAGAATTTTCTAGGCAAGAATACTTGAGTGGGTTGCCATTTCCTACTCCAGGGGTTCTTCCCAGTCCAGGGATTGAACCCACATTTTGGCATCCCTGCAATGCACACGGATTGCCCCTAGGGCCACCTGGGAAGCTCTATCTTAGTTGATAGACTTACTTAAATGTTCCTCTTAAAAAATAAATGCAAATAAACAAAATCACTTTCTTCTACTGTGACATCTCTTCCAGTTACTAGCTCTCTGACCTTCCCATCAACTAAACATCTTGAAAAGTATAAGATTGCATTCACATTCCTAGATCCTCTCCTCCTGGTCCTAGCTGCTGCAATTTGCTTCCTTTCCATTATATTCTACTGAATGTGCATTTTCCTAGGAGATTTTATTCACCAAATCCAATGGCAATGTTTGACCATTGTCTTTTTCACCTTCTCCAAAGAGTTTCACATTTTTTAATGCTTCTTCCTTCTTTAAACCTTATTCCTTTAGCTTCTCCCTAATTTCCATTTATTATGGATTTGTAATGGCTTTTTAATATTTTTTCATAAACATATTTTCTTCTACTCACTTTTTAATATTTAAGGTTTCTTGGATTTTCTGCTCCCATGACTTGTTATTATTTTTTTGTTGATTGAGTGAACTCATTCATTTTTCAATTACCATTATGTACTTAGAATTTCTCAGTCACTATAACTGGCCCAGAACTGCCTTCTTACAGATCATTGTCTCCAGCTGCTTACTGTATAAATTCTGATTCTCAGATATTATAATTCATTGTATTCTAAAATTATCTTATTGTCTACCCCCTACCCAATGAATCCCCTTCTCCTCATGAATACTTGTTTTGTCTTGTCTACTTTTACAATTACGAAATCTGAGACACTTACTAGATTATCCTCTTTTCATCATCACTTAATTCCAATGAGTAATTGAGTCATCCATCTTCTGTGTAACACATACTTCATTTTTTTTTTTTTGGTACTGCATTATACCCCATCTCACTAACTTCATGTATTTCTGGGTCCCCATCACAGACAGCTTAGATTATTACTTTAGCTTCCTCACCGGCTATTTCACAAGAGTATTTGACACAACCTTAACATACATATATATATATATATATATATATTTTTTTTTTTTTTTTTGCTTAAGATGCTTCAAATAGTTTGATATTGTTCAAAGTATTAATACTGAGACTTTTAACTAGACATACACATATCTTCATAACACAATATGTAGCTATTTTCTGTCCTAAACTCTGCCGTTATCCCTCAAATACTACTATTTGGCTATAGAAAAATGCTCTTTACCATTTATACAATGCCTTCTTTCTGTAATTTTACCAATGACATCTTTCTTTCAAATTTCTGAACTTTCCTTCCTTTTTTCCTGATTAATTTTAACATCTTCAACACACAGTTCAAAAATCATTCTTACTAAGGTCCTTTTCAATCTTCTTAGATAAGAGAAATGTTCTTATAAACACATTTTATATACTTTCACTTGAAATGCATCCTTGAGTTAAAACTTCTTATTTACATGTCTTCCTCCTTCAGATTGCAAATTGTTCTGCATCTGTAATCCTGTCTTATCCACCATTGTATCTATAGAATAGTACATGATTCCTAACATAAAACAAGAACTCACAGTCTAGTAGAAGAGGTATATATATACGTATACATAAGAAACCACTACAAAAAGTACAAGTGTTGCAATACAGGTGTATACAAGATTCATTAGTGGCAAGAAGAAGAAAATAATTCACTATTCTTGAGAAGGTCAAGTGCAGTCCTATAGAGAATAAATACCTTGAGATTGTATTGAGGGATACCTAGGATTTAAGCTGGAGAAAGAAACATGGAAAAGCTTTCCAAGAAGAAGTAGCAGATACAGAGACATGGAGTCATGAAACCATATCCCAAACAAGAAACATTTGTGAATTTTGTATAGTTAGAACAAAAGTTATGAGCACAAAAGGAGCAAGAGAAAAATCTGGAGAGGTAAACAATACCTAGATTATTGATGTCCAATTAGACTGATGAGAGATTTATCCAAGAGGCAGTGAGAAGTTACTGAGGGGTTTAAGAAGGATAGAAGCATTTGCTGAGATTTGAGGTTTGGAAGGATCATTCTGGTAGCAGTATGGGGAATGAAGCTGAGATGCGTAAGACTAGAGGTAGAAAAATTAGAAGACTATACCCTGATGGAGGCTTGAGCCAAGGCACTAGAAAGTAAACAATAGTAATGAAAAGAAAATATATATATATAATTCTAGATATTTTACATATATAATCTCAATGAACTAACCCACAAAGGGAGGTGGCAGTGTTATCCTCACTTAACAAGTTGGGAATCAGGAAGCAAGAAGAAGTTTAAGTAAGTTTTCTAACATCAGGCAATAAATCACTTAATCGAGAGTCAAATCTAGTCCATTTTCAGAGCTAGATATTGCTAAAAATCAAGGATTATCATTGCTTATTAGATTCAGAGAATAATCACTGTAAGAAGTTCAAGATGCCTCTTAAGTTTCTGATTTGTGTAAATGGTGGTGGCATTAACTCAGAAAATATAGGATAAAAGATAGCTGTGCATGCATGTGTGTGTGCATGTCCATGAACTTAGTCATAGTGGTGGTAGGGGTCATGTAGTTGTAAAACACCTTTGGTTTTATTTAGATAAAGCTTGAAATATGTGTGTGCCTTCCTGATGGAGATTTCAACCCAAACAGTTGGATATATGATCCCATACTGAGGAGGAAGAAATGGATAAAACAGATATATTTGGGATGGAAGTTCCGTTCCGTTGCTCAGTCGTGTCCGACTCTTTGCGACCCCGTGGACTGTAGCCTACCAGGCTTCTCAGTCCATGGGATTCTCCAGGCAAGAATACCGGAGTGGGTTACCATTTCCTTCTCCAGGGGATCTTCCCGACCCAGGGATCGAACCCGGGTCTCCCGCATTGGAGGCAGACGCTTTAACCTCTGAGCCACCAGGGAAGCCCAGATACATAATTGAAAGCTATGCATATGGATGCTATGAATTTAATTTGGGCTCTCATATCTCTGAAATTGCTCTTCTCAAGGACAGTAATAGCCTCATAATCGCCAAATTAAATTATTTCCCATTCGTTATATTGTTTGACTTATTTGTAAACTATTTTGTCTGACTAATCAAATTCATTCATTCAAACAACTCTCTGGAAAAACTGAGATATGGATTAAGGTAATAATAACCAGTTACAGCCTTATACAAAGCTACCTATCTTGGAATAATCTGCCTTGTCTGGGCACCTAAACAGGTAAAGACCTATGAAGGCATTCAAACAGAAGTTTGCTATCTCTTCTATGGCAAGCCTGGAAACTAGTCTATAAGAAGTCATGTAAGGGTTACATGTAGAAAACACAGATTTAAGTGACAACTTGGACTGAAGAGGAAAAAGAAACTGGAAAAACTGAACTGGGTATAGCATTGAACCTCCAATGACAATCATCCAAAGTAATGATAAATACACATTTGGTGCAAATAAATATAGGTATCTGAAGTGACATAGTCCTGGTAATGGAGGGGTCTGGGTGGCAAAACTTAATTAAACCTTTCATTCATTCACTCCTCAGTTTTATTTACTGCCAATTGCGTTTCAGATACAGTGCTAACCTTACCAATAAAATGCATGTGAGAAACTTTTTTCCAGACTCCTTCTAATTTATTATCTCTTGAAGGCGATGAAATTAATCAAATAATTAACAAAATTATTTAATAACATCCTGATTCATTCTATAGAGGAAAAAAAGAGGGTACTGTGAGACATTATAATAGAATAGTCTAATTTGTGTGTGTGTGTTTGTGTCTGTGTGTATATGTGCAAAAGAGAGAAATTGAAATT
Source organism: Moschus berezovskii (assembly GCF_049115385.1). Classification (NCBI taxonomy): domain Eukaryota; kingdom Metazoa; phylum Chordata; class Mammalia; order Artiodactyla; family Moschidae; genus Moschus; species Moschus berezovskii. The sequence goes on along the minus strand of NC_142471.1, from coordinate 48,467,776 downwards.
CAGTGTACTTGAGAAGGAGATGTTGCATAAAAGCTTCACCAAGTAAGAGACATAATCTGTAATTTGAAGAATGATATGTTAAATAGCTAAAGTGTAGGAAAGGTGAATTCAATGGAAAATAAATTTACTACACTAAATTAATGTGGTTTTTTTAATTGAATCTATGTAGGTTCTCTGTACAGTCTTTTTAAATCATGGTTGCTGCTAGGAGATCAGTTTTCTGAAACCACCACTGCAGGTTGGTAGGACTTAAATACATTAAACCATCATGGGAATGAATGTTTTCAGGAACTAGCATGCCAGGCTCCCATACCCAACAGAAAATGCTAATGTCTGAAATTAAGACAAAGGCTCAGATTTTTGGATTGGTAGTAATAAGCATCCTAAAATAATCCTTGCCTTGATAAGCATATCTGTGTTTGGTGTATCTGAGGTAAAGCTTAGAGGCATCAGTTACTCTTGCTAAAAGGCTTTAGAGACTCAGGAATTGACCATTGAATGTAATCTAAAATTATTTTGAGGAACTAGCTTAGGAAGCAGAAAAAGTGTGTTTTATATGCTTATATAAAGAAGAAAAAACTTAAATAGAGTTTTTAAATCTTTTATATCTTTCTAATATTTATGAAATCAGTCCTAAATATTCATTGGAAGGACTGATGCTGAAGCTGAAACTCCAATACTTTGGCCCCCTGATGCAAAGAACTGACTCATCTGAAAAGACCCTGATGCTGGGAAAGATTGAAGGTGGAAGGAGAAGGGAATGACAGAGGATGAGATGGTTGGATGGCATCACTGACTCAATGGACATGAGTTAGAGTAACTCTGGGAGTTGATGATGGACAGGAGCCCTGGCTTGCTGCAGTCCAAGGGGTCACCAAGAGTCGGACACACCCGAGTGACTGAACTGAACTGAACTGTCTTAATCAGAGAATCTAATCTGTTTTAAGATTTGGAAATTTATAACTAGACATTTCCTAATTTTTCATTATTTGTAGGCTAAGTTTTTCTGCTCTGTACTTTTTGTTTTTATTCTATATTCTTCCACAGTAGATCTCTGATATGAAATTTGAATACTTGAAAATGTCCGCTGAACCAAAAGACAAAACGAGTAAAGTTGTTTTTAAAGGAATACTTATAGAAAAATCTCATATTACTTATTAATTGGTGACTATTTTGTGTTTTCATTGCTTTTCGAAGTTGGAAGCTAAACTTTGTCTTACTGGATTATCTGAAGTGGCAAAGAATGTATCTTGGAAAGAAGGAATGAGGAATGGGTTCCACAAACCTTCCATGTTAGGACACCTAGGTTCGTCTTCTTGCTCAATTAAACTTTTTTAATGGTGCATTTTAGTGGTGCATTTATCTCCAAAAGTATTTCCAAATACCTAAATGACTAGGCGCAACTCCTGCTATAGTGCTATTATTGTTATTGCTCCTATTTAATGTGTAAGTTGGGTTTAGGCAAGAAGTCTTTGTCTTAAGCAGTTTATATAGAAAAGAACAGACAGATTCTGATGATTCTGTATGAAACAGGAAAATACATCATTTTCACAGGTTTTTAGTTTTAGATAGACCTAGGTTTTATTCCCTGCATTCCCTCTTTTTGGGTATGTGACCTGGAAGTTCCCTAAGTTCTTTGAACTTCAGGTTTTTTTTTTCTTTTTCTTTTTTACTGGTAAAATGAGAATAGCTATATTATATATCACAAAAGTTGTAGTAAGAATTAATGAAATAGTTCACATAAATCCATTCATATTACTTGGTAATTCAGTTCAGTTCAGTTGCTCAGTCGTGTCCGACTCTCCACGACCCCATGAATCACAGCACGCCAGGCCTCCCTGTCCATCACCAACTTAATTAGCACTTTATTAATATTTGCTGTCATTGTTTTCATTATTTTCATTCTCTTTAGAGACTGAGATAGGATATGAGAGGGAGAGAAAGAAAGCATGTATGACTGTGGGGTCAAGTTTAAGAAACATATAATTATCATAATCAAATTCATCATGAATTGTGCTCCTTAATGCTAGATCTATGCACATTCCACTTTTTCCATCTGTAAATTGAGCATTTTATGCAATATTCCAATGACGTACTTTTGGCATCTAGCAACTGCATATCTATAAGGATATATTCACTTATTTTAATATGGTTCATTTTTAGAAAACATCAAATTATCTAAGCCAATAGAAGTTTTTAGACTCTGCTGTGATTTGTAATTCCTCCTATGTCCAACATATTAAACACATTATTAAAGTCTTGATCTGCTTAGTGTACTATAAATGAAATTCAAATTTCTATCCTGCGGCCAGATTCTTCATACTGTGGGGCTGAAGTTGACTAAAATCAATGAAAGTTAGGTATGAGTAAAGGATAGAAGCCTTTGGTTCCTGATAAGCTTCCTTATATTACATTTGTACCAAAGGTAGTTTCTTCCCTGCTTTCATCTTAAGATGGAGACATTGAATATTTATGAGCAACATCAGAATGGTAGTCAAAATATTAAATGTGTATACATGTGTAATTTTAGCACAAATTAGATTCCATAGAAATTACCTTTGTCAAAATTTTTTTATCCCTCCATAGATTAGGCAATAAAATTCAGATGCTTCATTAGTTGAACCATATCAAGCTTCCATTATTCCACACAGTCCAGCATACCTACACACCTACACACACACACACAGCACTAACCACCACCACCAACAACAACAACAAAACTCATTTTATAATGTAATCTTACATTACTATTTCAGGAAGAAAAAACGAAGTGGCCACACTTAAAAAAACAAAACAAAACCCTGAAAAACCTTAAATCTACCATTAAAGACTTTGATAAAGTGGTATCTTGGGGGAATAACACCTTCTAATATCATGTGAGTTAATAAAATCATTACTCACTGCTATTTCTGACAATGCACATTTTAACCTCCAATGCTCAGTTTAAATCTACCCCTCTTAAGATCCCCATTGATCATTCTGTGATTTTGCCAAAATTCATATGATCTTACCTTTATCTCAATGCCACACTTCTTAAATTATGCTTTTTTTGGAGCACTTATTATATCTTGAAAGCTAATTATGTTTATATGTGCCTTTATCTTATTCTGAAACTAGAGTCTACAGCCATACCACCCTGAACGCGCCCGATCTCGTCTGAAACTAGACTATTTTTTCCTAATTTTTTATTTCAGTTCCCTATATCAACATTAAGATATTGCTGGCCATAACTACTCTACACTCTTTAGAAATGAAAAGAGAAGTGAACGAACTAAATATAATATGTTGAGTTCCAATTCTTATCATTTAACTCTGAGGTAACTACACTTACTTATGAAAAATATCATCTAATTTTTAAATCTATGTAGCAGATCTCTTATTTTAACTTTCTCTTCAAAGTTAAATTTTGAACAAAATTAATATTTAAGGTTTTTCCTTCTTTCTCCTCTGTTTCCCTTAATTAACTTATAACTATCTTCATATCTCTGAGCACATAGTTTGACTTATAGTGTATAAAATATTCACAATTGAAAAGTTCTTCCCCCCCAACCCCACCTTCAAAACTAAGTCATATGTTGTATCTCCAAAAATATTGGCAACCTAAACTATTACCATTTCTATCCTAAGCTGCCTAAACTAAATAAGTATTGGTGCTAGCAACCAGAGTGGAAAGGTTTTGCAAGATAAAAAAATCATCAGTTCAGTTCAGTTCAGTCTCTCAGTCATGTCTGACTCTTTGTAACTCCATGGACTGCAGCATGCCAGGCTTCCTGTCCATCACCTACTCCTGGAGCCTGCTTAAAATCATATCCATCATAGGTGTGTTAGAGAGTTTTCAGGGAAAAGTAATAGAAAACCCCATCTCAAATTGAGTTAATAAAAGGAGTCTATTGACTTATGAGATTGAGAAAAATTTATAGACTGACTGATGAAGTGGTTCAACAGAGTTAATAAAGACCATATTCCTTTTTTTCCCCTTAATCTTGGTCTTAGCCTCCAAGCAATTCAAAATAATTGATTCCAGTGAGGAAATGTACAGCTATAATCACAGATAGGTGAATAAGGCACTTGTAAAGACACAGAATTTAAGGTGGAACCAAAAAACTCTGCAATCAAGATAAATAATATTGTAGTGCAATATTTTAAAAATCAATATGAATGCAAAATTACATAATGCAACAAAATATCACATTTTTAAATAGAAGATCCATCATAAAACATCCTACTTATCCTAGAATGTTTCATGCTTCTTTCTTGCTCAGGACCACTGTTCTTCCTCTGGTAGATAAGGAATAATTATCAAGAGGTGCTTGAGGTGGGCACGGAGACTTCTCTTTGATCCCAACCTTGTTTTTACTAAATCCTTCAGCTCCTCATCTCTCTTTTAGACTTCAGCTTAGTTTGTAAGTTTAGATTTCCTCACTATGTCCTGGAAGGCTTGACATTTACAGAAATTTCAAATATTAAAGGATTCAGACTTTAGGCAAACTAAACCCCTGTTAGCAAATTATGTTTTAAGCTTTTTCTGTTTTCAAATAACCACTTTTTGACTAAGCTTGCTTATTTCTTAGAGAACATGCTCCAATTTCCTGATTATTTATTACCCAGGTTTTAATGCAGCAGCTTCTTGGACACATGGCCTGAGATTAAATCCATGCTCCAAAACCTAACTTTAACTGTTTTGCTGCCATAAAATGAAGGTTAACAAATTCAATGTATTGTGGATAAAAGGTTTTTTTTTTTCTATTTTCTTTTATTGCCTTTACTCAATCCATTTCAAATTTCTAATGGAATTAGATGATTTCTGAAATCATTCTACTCACAGTTTCAAGTTCTATAAGAATTTAGACTGTTCTTGGTTAAGAAAAAGAGCAAAGTCAACCTTGCTTACTGATAAAGAGGTTATTTTCTCATATAAATACTAAGTCCATAAATATGGAGACCTTCAGACTCAACGTAGGGTGATCTAGCTATTTAATAATAGTATGAAAAATACATTTTTTTCCCCCATCTCTTTCTTCGAACAACTACATTTTGGCTTCTTCCTAAGGATTGCTTCCTTTATAGTCTTAGAGAGTTTCCCAGTCACAACTGAGAATAATTGATTCCCAGTTCATATTTAGAGGAGGAATAGTCAATTCTGATTTAGCATTCTAAGCATAGGAAGTCAGTCTCAATCTTACTGTACTAATTTAGGTCACATGACCATTTCAATAACTGTGAATATAAACCAATAACTTTGAAAAATAAAGTAGAAGTAAATGATTAGATTAGCCTATCAGAGCCCACCTAAGGAGCTGCTATATTTTACTTTTCCTTGAAATATTGGGACTGTATAAGGGAGAAACATACTATAAAGAAAATCTGGCTATGTTTATAGTGGTGGAAGGATTCTAGATATCTAACTGTATATTACCAATGGCATAGCCTAAATTTATCAGATAAATACATTTTAAATAGTCAATTGAGGAAGTGATATAGATCTTTATTCAGAGTAAAGAGAAGAACAACAAAAAAGAGGATAGACAAAGTTTGATAAGCAATTTGGGCTCAGAGGACAATCAATCATGTATTAGTGGTTCTTCCACTAATCTGTGGACATGGATGTTATTTTGCCCTCAGAGAAAGGCCAAGGTAATTATTTCTACATTCTTAAAATTTTAGGGTCATGGACTCTGGTAAATCTTATAAATTGCTTATTGTTTGTTTGTTTAGTCACTAAGCTGTGTCTGATTGTTTGTGACCCCCTGGACTCTAGTCGACTAGGCTTCTGTGTCCATGAAAATTCCCAGCCAAGAATGCTAGAGTGGGTTGTTACTTCCTTCTCCAAGTGATCTTCCCAACCCAGGGATTCAACCTGAGTCTCCTACACTAGCAAGCAGATGCTTTACCACTGAGCCACCAGAGAAGCCCACATAAATTCCTTACAGAGTGGTTTATTTTTTATTTAGAAAGCCCCAGAAGATTATAAAAAAACCAATTACATTTAAATTGAAATACAAGGGATCTGTGGAGTCTATGTTAAGAACCCCTGGTGAAGCTGCAATTCTCATTTTTGGTTAGAACTAGAGTCATCTAGGAAGGATTAAAAAAACAAACAAACAAAACAAAATGAAAGAATCACTCTAGGTAGGTTAATAAGAATCTCTAGATAAGATATCAATACGAGCTTTTTTTTTTTTTCTAAGACTATCAGATGATTCTAAAGTGCATTTATAGCTGAGAACCACTAAGCTACAGAAGTATTTTTCAAATTTCATGTGCTTACAAACTACTTGAGTAGTATGATAAAATGGGTTTGGGATGGAGCCTAGAATTCTGTATTCTAGCTCTCAGGTATTGATAATATTAGTGTTTCTGATCCATGATGAAAAGTTGTTCTATAAACAAACAAACAAAAAAAAATGGTCAGGTAATCATTGACTTTATTGCAGTGAATCTTTTTCACTAGTTTATCTGTATCCAAAGGCAGAGTCTCTTAAACTAATCATATTTAGGAAGGGCTTCTTTTTCTGTTATTTTTATTTTACTTTTTTTTCTAGCATTCTTATGCACAAAAATTTCAGTAAAATAAAATTTTCACTTGCTGAGTTTCTCTTCTGATGATTAGTTTTGTTGATTTCATTTCATTTACAGTGATTGCTAAAAATTTGTATGGGTAGAGGAATTGATTGTTAAAAAATGATCCCTTATAGGATCCTCTTGTTAAACAGACAACTCAATCAATGTTATAAGCCAACCAAAAGTAACAGATTCAAGTAAAATACTCAACTAAAAATCAAAATATACATCTTTCTCAAGTGAATATGGTGGAACAGATGTTAGTCTACAAAGCAAGTCTCAACAAATGTGAAAAGATTGAAATCATACAAAATATCTTCTCCAACCATAATGGAATGAACCTAGAAATAGCAAAATGAAAACAGACATTTTTCACAAATATGCAGAAATTAAACAACACACTCCAAAATAATTTACCAACAATAGGTCTAAAATGAAATCATAAGAAAAATTAGAAAATGCTCTAAGATGAATTAAATGAAATCACAACATATCACTATCATGGAATGTAATCAAAGCAATGTTATAAGACTCTCAAGAACTACAATAAAGGAAAAGAAAGATCTCAACTCAATAAAATATCTTTGTACCTTAGGAACTAGCAAATGGAGTGCAAACACACCCAAAGTCAGGAGAAGAAAGGAGATAACAAATATTAGAGTGAAAATAAGTTAAATACCAAATCAAAAAAGAATCATTGAAACCCACAGCTGGTTGAAATGATTAACAGAATAGACAAACTGTAGTTAAACTAACTTAGAAAAATCAAGAAAATATACAACCAAAAATCAGGGAAAAAAAGTGGAAATAAGAGTACTAAAATGACAGAAATTGCAAAGACCATAAAAGAACATTGTGTACAATCATTTGTCAACAAATTATATAACCTAGATGCAGTGGACAAACCCCTAGACACACACAAATTACCAAAACCAACTCAAGGAGAAATAGAAAATCTGATCTGACCTGTATTAAGTACAGATTATATCAGTAATAAAAGAAAATAACTGAATAACAACAAAAAGGCCAGGACAAGATAGGTTCACTGATGAATTCTGCCAAAGCTTTAAAGAAGAATCAACATTAAATTTTTGTAAACTCTCCCAAACAGTAGAAGAAAGTTGAGCACTTCCTCTTTCTATGAATCCAGCATTACCTTGATAACAATGACAGATAAAGATGCACAAGAAAAATATTTACAGACTTTTATCCTTTTTGAATATAGATGTAAAAATTCTCAGCAAAATGCTATCAAACTGCATCCATTTCCTCTGCCACAATTCTGGGTCTAGGAGTTGTCTTCACTATACAAAAGTAATTTAACAGTTTCAAAACTAGTTTCTCTGCATCTATTACTGTCATCTTCAAAACATTCCCCACAGTGAAGTTCAAGTTACTCCCATGAATAAAATTCTCCAAGAACTTTCCATTTTAAGATAAGGCACAGAATTCTGATTTAAAGAGATATCTGGTCCATGTATGATCTAGTCCCCATTGACCAGACTTCTATGGAATCATTTTTCCCTTCCTTTCCACTCCTCTCTTTATTCCCTCTCAGAAGTACTTTCTGCTGATGCTTGTTCAAATATGCTAGGTTTTACATAGCATAGAACAATAGCATGACCAATAGTAAGATCAATAGTATGACCATAGTAAGATCAATAGTATGACCATAGTAAGACCAATAGTATGACCAATAGTAAGACTAATAGTATGACCATGAAGTGAAGTAGAGTGAAGTGAAGTCGCTCAGTCGTGTCCGACTCTTTGTGACCCCGTGGACTATAGCCTACCAGGCTCCTCCATCCGTGGGATTCTCCAG